>NW_027479184.1:88424-194372 GCF_051014685.1 Ptiloglossa arizonensis | reverse complement strand
ATGCGTTATACGTTATACGTTATGCGTTATACGTTATACGTTATACGTTATACGTTATACGTTATACGTTATACGTTATACGTTATACGTTATACGTTATACGTTATACGTTATACGTTATACGTTATACGTTACTCGTTATACGTAATATGTAATACGTTTTACGTTATAAGTTATACGTTATACGTTATACGTTATACGTTATACGTTATACGTTATACGTTATACGTTATACGTTATACGTTATACGTTATACGTTATACGTTATACGGTATACGTTATGCGTTATACGTTATACGTTATACGTTATACGTTATACGTTATACGTTATACGTTATACGTTATTCGTTATACGTTATACGTTATACGTTATACGTTATACGTTATACGTTATACGTTATGCGTTATAGGATATACGTTATACGTTATACGTTATACGTTATACGTTATACGTTATACGTTATACGTTATACGTTATACGTTATACGTTATACGTTATACGTTATACGTTATACGTTATACGTTATACGTTGTACGTTATACGTTATACGTTATGCGTTATACGCTATACGTTATGCGTTATAGGTCATACCTTATACGTGATACGTCATACGTTATACGTTATGCGTTATACGTTATACGTTATACGTTATACGTTATACGTTATACGTTATACGTTATACGTTATACGTTATACGTTATACGTTATACGTTATACGTTATACGTTATACGTTATACGTTATACGTTATACGTTATACGTTATACGTTATACGTTATACGTTATACGTTATACGTTATGCGTTATACGCTATACGTTATGCGTTATAGGTCATACCTTATACGTGATACGTCATACGTTATACGTTATGCGTTATACGTTATACGTTATACGTTATACGTTATACGTTATACGTTATACGTTATACGTTATACGTTATACGTTATACGTTATACGTTACTCGTTATACGTAATATGTAATACGTTTTACGTTATAAGTTATACGTTATACGTTATACGTTATACGTTATACGTTATACGTTATACGTTATACGTTATACGTTATACGTTATACGTTATACGTTATACGTTATACGTTATACGTTATACGTTATACATTATACGTTTTACGTTATACGTTATAAGTTACACGATATACATTATACGTTATACGTTATACGTTATACGTTATACGTTATACGTTATACGTTATACGTTATACGTTATACGTTATACGTTATACGTTATACGTTATACGTTATACGTTATACGTTATACGTTATACGTTATACGTTATACGTTATACGTTATACGTTATACGTTATACGTTATACGTTATGCGTTATACGCTATACGTTATGCGTTATAGGTCATACCTTATACGTGATACGTCATACGTTATACGTTATGCGTTATACGTTATACGTTATACGTTATACGTTATACGTTATACGTTATACGTTATACGTTATACGTTATACGTTATACGTTACTCGTTATACGTAATATGTAATACGTTTTACGTTATACGTTATACGTTATACGTTATACGTTATTCGTTATACGTTATACGTTATACGTTATACGTTATACGTTATACGTTATACGTTATACGTTATACGTTATACGTTATACGTTAAACGTTATACGTTATACGTTATACGTTATACGATATACGTTATACGTTATACGTTGTACGTTATACGTTATACGTTATACGTTAAACGTTATACGTTATACGTTATACGTTATACGTTATACGTTATACGCTATACGTTATACGTTGTACGTTATGCGTTATACGTTATGCGTTATACGTTATACGTTATTCGTTATACGTTGTACGTTATACGTTATACGTTATACGTTATACGTTATTCGTTATACGTTATACGTTATACGTTATACGTTATACGTTATACGTTATACCATATACGTTATACGTTATACGTTATACGTTAAACGTTATACGTTATACGTTATACGTTATACGATATACGTTATACGTTATACGTTGTACGTTATACGTTATACGTTATACGTTATACGTTATACGTTATACGTTATACGTTATACGTTATACGTTATACGTTATACGTTATACGTTATACGTTATACGTTATACGTTATACGTTATACGTTATACGTTATACGTTATACGTTATACGTTATACGTTATACGTTCTACGTTCTACGTTATACGTTGTACGTTATACGTTGTACGTTATACGTTATACGTTGTACGTTATACGTTATACGTTATACGTTATGCGTTATACGTTACACGTTATACGTTATACGTTGTACGTTATACGTTATACGTTATACGTTATACGTTATACGTTATACGTTATACGTTATACGTTATACGTTCTACGTTCTACGTTATACGTTGTACGTTATACGTTGTACGTTATACGTTATACGTTGTACGTTATACGTTATACGTTATACGTTATGCGTTATACGTTACACGTTATACGTTATACGTTGTACGTTATACGTTATACGTTATACGTTATACGTTATTAGTTATACGTTATACGTTATACGTTATACGTTATACATTATACGTTATACGTTATACGTTATACGTTATACGTTATTCGTTGTACGTTATACGTTATACGTTATACGTTATACGTTATACGTTATACGTTATACGTTATACGTTACTCGTTATACGTAATATGAAATACGTTTCACGTTATAAGTTATACGTTATACGTTATACGTTATACGTTATACGTTATACGTTATACGTTATACGTTATACGTTATACGGTATACGTTATGCGTTATACGTTATACGTTATACGTTATACGTTATACATTATCCGTTTTACGTTATACGTTATAAGTTACACGATATACATTATACGTTATACGTTATACGTTATACGTTATACATTATACGTTACTCGTTATACGTAATATGTAATACGTTTTACGTTATAAGTTATACGTTATACGTTATATAATACGTTATACGTTATACGTTATACGTTATACGTTATACGTTATACGTTATACGTTATACGTTATACGGTATACGTTATGCGTTATACGTTATACGTTATACGTTATACGTTATACGTTATACGTTTTACGTTATACGTTATACGTTATACGATATACGTTATACGTTATACGTTATGCGTTATAGGATATACGTTATACGTTATGCGTTATACGTTATACGTTATACGTTATACGTCATACGTTATACGTTATACGTTATACGTTATACGTTATACGTTATACGTTATAGGTTATACGTTATACGTTATACGTTATACGTTATACGTCATACGTTATACGTTATACGTTATACGTTATACGTTATACGTTATACGTTATACGTTATACGTTACACGTTATACGTTATACGTTATACGGTATACGTTATACGTTATACGTTACTCGTTATACGTAATATGTAATACGTTTTACGTTATAAGTTATACGTTATACGTTATACGTTATACGTTATACGTTATACGTTATACGTTATGCGTTATACGTTATACGTTATACGGTATACGTTATGCGTTATACGTTATACGTTATACGCTATACGTTATACGTTATACGTTTTACGTTATACGTTATACGTTATACGATATACGTTATACGTTATACGTTATGCGTTATAGGATATACGTTATACGTTATACGTTATACGTTATACGTTATACGTTATACGTTATACGTTATACGTTATACGTTATACGTTATACGTTGTACGTTATACGTTATACGTTATACGTTATACGTTATACGTTATACGTTATACGTTATACGTTATACGTTATACGTTATACGTTATACGTTATACGATATACGTTATACGTTATACGTTATACGTTATACGTTATACGTTATACGTTATACGTTATACGTTATACGTTATACGTTATACGTTATACGTTATACGTTATACGTTATACGTTATACGTTATACGTTATACGTTATACGTTATACGTTATACGTTATACGTTATACGTTATACGTTATACGTTATACGTTATACGTTATACGTTACTCGTTATACGTTATACGTTATACGTTATACGTTAAACGTTATACGTTATACGTTATACGTTATACGTTATACGTTATACGTTATACGTTATACGTTATACGTTATACGTTATACGTTATACGTTATACGTTATACGTTATACGTTATTCGTTGTACGTTATACGTTATACGTTATACGTTATACGTTATACGTTATACGTTACTCGTTATACGTTATACGTTATACGTTATACGTTATACGTTATACGTTATACGTTATACGTTATACGTTATACGTTATACGTTACTCGTTATACGTAATACGTTTTACGTTATAAGTTATACGTTATACGTTATACGTTATACGTTATACGTTATACGTTATACGTTATACGTTATACGTTATACGTTATACGATATACGTTATACGGTATACGTTATGCGTTATACGTTATACGTTATACGTTGTTCGTTATACGTTGTACGTTATACGTTGTACGTTATACGTTATACGTTATACGTTATACGTTATACGTTATACGTTATACGATATACGTTATACGTTATACGTTATACGTTATACGTTATACGTTATACGGTATACGTTATACGTTATACGTTATACGTTATACGTTATACGTTTGGCGTTATACGTTATACGGTATACGTTATGCGTTATACGATATACGTTATGCGTTATAGGATATACGTTATGCGTTATAGGATATGCGTTATACGTGATACGTTGTACGTTATACGTTATACGTTGTACGTTATACGTTATACGTTATACGTTATACGCTATACGTTATACGTTATACGTTATACGTTATACGTTATACGTTATACGTTATACGTTATACGTTATACGTTATACGTTATACGTTATACGTTATACGTTATTCGTTACGCGTTATACGTTATACGTTATACGTTATGCGTTATACGTTATGCGTTATACGTTATGCGTTATACGTTATGCGTTATACGTTATACGTTATACGTTGTTCGTTATACGTTGTACGTTATACGTTGTACGTTATACGTTATACGTTATACGTTATACGTTATACGTTATACGTTATACGATATACGTTATACGTTATACGTTATACGTTATACGTTGTTCGTTATACGTTGTACGTTATACGTTGTACGTTATACGTTATACGTTATACGTTATACGTTATACGTTATACGTTATACGATATACGTTATACGTTATACGTTATACGTTATACGTTATACGTTATACGGTATACGTTATACGTTATACGTTATACGTTATACGTTTGGCGTTATACGTTATACGGTATACGTTATGCGTTATACGATATACGTTATGCGTTATAGGATATACGTTATGCGTTATAGGATATGCGTTATACGTGATACGTTGTACGTTATACGTTATACGTTGTACGTTATACGTTATACGTTATACGTTATACGCTATACGTTATACGTTATACGTTATACGTTATACGTTATACGTTATACGTTATACGTTATACGTTATACGTTATACGTTATACGTTATACGTTATACGTTATACGTTATTCGTTACGCGTTATACGTTATACGTTATACGTTATGCGTTATACGTTATGCGTTATACGTTATACGTTATACGTTATACGTTGTTCGTTATACGTTGTACGTTATACGTTGTACGTTATACGTTATACGTTATACGTTATACGTTATACGTTATACGTTATACGATATACGTTATACGTTATACGTTATACGTTATACGTTATACGTTATACGGTATACGTTATACGTTATACGTTATACGTTATACGTTATACGTTTGGCGTTATACGTTATACGGTATACGTTATGCGTTATACGATATACGTTATGCGTTATAGGATATACGTTATGCGTTATAGGATATGCGTTATACGTGATACGTTGTACGTTATACGTTATACGTTGTACGTTATACGTTATACGTTATACGTTATACGCTATACGTTATACGTTATACGTTATACGTTATACGTTATACGTTATACGTTATACGTTATACGTTATACGTTATACGTTATACGTTATACGTTATACGTTATTCGTTACGCGTTATACGTTATACGTTATACGTTATGCGTTATACGTTATGCGTTATACGTTATGCGTTATACGTTATGCGTCATACGTTATACGTTATACGTTGTTCGTTATACGTTGTACGTTATACGTTGTACGTTATACGTTATACGTTATACGTTATACGTTATACGTTATACGTTATACGATATACGTTATACGTTATACGTTATACGTTATACGTTGTTCGTTATACGTTGTACGTTATACGTTGTACGTTATACGTTATACGTTATACGTTATACGTTATACGTTATACGTTATACGATATACGTTATACGTTATACGTTATACGTTATACGTTATACGTTATACGGTATACGTTATACGTTATACGTTATACGTTATACGTTTGGCGTTATACGTTATACGGTATACGTTATGCGTTATACGATATACGTTATGCGTTATAGGATATACGTTATGCGTTATAGGATATGCGTTATACGTGATACGTTGTACGTTATACGTTATACGTTGTACGTTATACGTTATACGTTATACGTTATACGCTATACGTTATACGTTATACGTTATACGTTATACGTTATACGTTATACGTTATACGTTATACGTTATACGTTATACGTTATACGTTATACGTTATACGTTATACGTTATTCGTTACGCGTTATACGTTATACGTTATACGTTATGCGTTATACGTTATGCGTTATACGTTATACGTTATACGTTATACGTTGTTCGTTATACGTTGTACGTTATACGTTGTACGTTATACGTTTTACGTTATACGTTGTACGTTATACGTTATACGTTATACGTTATACGTTATACGTTATACGTAATACGTTATACGTTATACGTTATACGTTACACGTTATACGTTATACGTTATACGTTATACGTTGTACGTTATACGTTGTACGTTATACGTTATACGTTATACGTTATACGTTATACGTTATACGTTATACGTTATACGTTATACGTTATACGTTATACGTTATACGTTATACGTTATACGTTATACGTTATACGTTATACGTTATACGTTATACGTTATACGGTATACGTTATACGTTATGCGTTATACGTTATACGTTATACGTTATACGTTATACGTTATACGTTTGACGTTATACGTTATACGGTATACGTTATGCGTTATACGATATACGTTATGCGTTATAGGATATACGTCATGCGTTATAGGATATACGTTATACGTGATACGTTGTACGTTATACGTTATACGTTGTACGTTATACGTTATACGTTATACGTTATACGCTATACGTTATACGTAATACGTTATACGTTATACGTTATACGTTTGACGTTATACGTTATACGGTATACGTTATACGTTATGCGTTATACGTTATACGTTATACGTTATACGTTATACGTTTGACGTTATACGTTATACGGTATACGTTATGCGTTATACGCTATACGTTATGCGTTATAGGATATACGTTATGCGTTATAGGATATACGTTATACGTGATACGTTGTACGTTATACGTTATACGTTATACGTTATACGTTATACGTTATACGTTATACGTTATACGTTATACGTTATACGTTATACGTTATACGTTATACGTTATACGTTATACGTTATACGTTATACGTTATACGTTATACGTTATACGTTATACGTTATACGTTATACGTTACTCGTTATACGTTATACGTTATACGTTATACGTTAAACGTTATACGTTATACGTTATACGTTATACGTTATACGTTATACGTTATACGTTATACGTTATACGTTATACGTTATACGTTATACGTTATACGTTATACGTTATTCGTTGTACGTTATACGTTATACGTTATACGTTATACGTTATACGTTATACGTTACTCGTTATACGTTATACGTTATACGTTATACGTTATACGTTATACGTTATACGTTATACGTTATACGTTATACGTTATACGTTACTCGTTATACGTAATACGTTTTACGTTATAAGTTATACGTTATACGTTATACGTTATACGTTATACGTTATACGTTATACGTTATACGTTATACGTTATACGTTATACGATATACGTTATACGGTATACGTTATGCGTTATACGTTATACGTTATACGTTGTTCGTTATACGTTGTACGTTATACGTTGTACGTTATACGTTGTACGTTATACGTTATACGTTATACGTTATACGTTATACGTTATACGTTATACGATATACGTTATACGTTATACGTTATACGTTATACGTTATACGTTATACGGTATACGTTATACGTTATACGTTATACGTTATACGTTATACGTTTGGCGTTATACGTTATACGGTATACGTTATGCGTTATACGATATACGTTATGCGTTATAGGATATACGTTATGCGTTATAGGATATGCGTTATACGTGATACGTTGTACGTTATACGTTATACGTTGTACGTTATACGTTATACGTTATACGTTATACGCTATACGTTATACGTTATACGTTATACGTTATACGTTATACGTTATACGTTATACGTTATACGTTATACGTTATACGTTATACGTTATACGTTATACGTTATTCGTTACGCGTTATACGTTATACGTTATACGTTATGCGTTATACGTTATGCGTTATACGTTATGCGTTATACGTTATGCGTTATACGTTATACGTTATACGTTGTTCGTTATACGTTGTACGTTATACGTTGTACGTTATACGTTATACGTTATACGTTATACGTTATACGTTATACGTTATACGATATACGTTATACGTTATACGTTATACGTTATACGTTGTTCGTTATACGTTGTACGTTATACGTTGTACGTTATACGTTATACGTTATACGTTATACGTTATACGTTATACGTTATACGATATACGTTATACGTTATACGTTATACGTTATACGTTATACGTTATACGGTATACGTTATACGTTATACGTTATACGTTATACGTTTGGCGTTATACGTTATACGGTATACGTTATGCGTTATACGATATACGTTATGCGTTATAGGATATACGTTATGCGTTATAGGATATGCGTTATACGTGATACGTTGTACGTTATACGTTATACGTTGTACGTTATACGTTATACGTTATACGTTATACGCTATACGTTATACGTTATACGTTATACGTTATACGTTATACGTTATACGTTATACGTTATACGTTATACGTTATACGTTATACGTTATACGTTATACGTTATACGTTATTCGTTACGCGTTATACGTTATACGTTATACGTTATGCGTTATACGTTATGCGTTATACGTTATACGTTATACGTTATACGTTGTTCGTTATACGTTGTACGTTATACGTTGTACGTTATACGTTATACGTTATACGTTATACGTTATACGTTATACGTTATACGATATACGTTATACGTTATACGTTATACGTTATACGTTATACGTTATACGGTATACGTTATACGTTATACGTTATACGTTATACGTTATACGTTTGGCGTTATACGTTATACGGTATACGTTATGCGTTATACGATATACGTTATGCGTTATAGGATATACGTTATGCGTTATAGGATATGCGTTATACGTGATACGTTGTACGTTATACGTTATACGTTGTACGTTATACGTTATACGTTATACGTTATACGCTATACGTTATACGTTATACGTTATACGTTATACGTTATACGTTATACGTTATACGTTATACGTTATACGTTATACGTTATACGTTATACGTTATACGTTATTCGTTACGCGTTATACGTTATACGTTATACGTTATGCGTTATACGTTATGCGTTATACGTTATGCGTTATACGTTATGCGTCATACGTTATACGTTATACGTTGTTCGTTATACGTTGTACGTTATACGTTGTACGTTATACGTTATACGTTATACGTTATACGTTATACGTTATACGTTATACGATATACGTTATACGTTATACGTTATACGTTATACGTTGTTCGTTATACGTTGTACGTTATACGTTGTACGTTATACGTTATACGTTATACGTTATACGTTATACGTTATACGTTATACGATATACGTTATACGTTATACGTTATACGTTATACGTTATACGTTATACGGTATACGTTATACGTTATACGTTATACGTTATACGTTTGGCGTTATACGTTATACGGTATACGTTATGCGTTATACGATATACGTTATGCGTTATAGGATATACGTTATGCGTTATAGGATATGCGTTATACGTGATACGTTGTACGTTATACGTTATACGTTGTACGTTATACGTTATACGTTATACGTTATACGCTATACGTTATACGTTATACGTTATACGTTATACGTTATACGTTATACGTTATACGTTATACGTTATACGTTATACGTTATACGTTATACGTTATACGTTATACGTTATTCGTTACGCGTTATACGTTATACGTTATACGTTATGCGTTATACGTTATGCGTTATACGTTATACGTTATACGTTATACGTTGTTCGTTATACGTTGTACGTTATACGTTGTACGTTATACGTTTTACGTTATACGTTGTACGTTATACGTTATACGTTATACGTTATACGTTATACGTTATACGTAATACGTTATACGTTATACGTTATACGTTACACGTTATACGTTATACGTTATACGTTATACGTTGTACGTTATACGTTGTACGTTATACGTTATACGTTATACGTTATACGTTATACGTTATACGTTATACGTTATACGTTATACGTTATACGTTATACGTTATACGTTATACGTTATACGTTATACGTTATACGTTATACGTTATACGTTATACGTTATACGTTATACGTTATACGGTATACGTTATACGTTATGCGTTATACGTTATACGTTATACGTTATACGTTATACGTTATACGTTTGACGTTATACGTTATACGGTATACGTTATGCGTTATACGATATACGTTATGCGTTATAGGATATACGTCATGCGTTATAGGATATACGTTATACGTGATACGTTGTACGTTATACGTTATACGTTGTACGTTATACGTTATACGTTATACGTTATACGCTATACGTTATACGTAATACGTTATACGTTATACGTTATACGTTTGACGTTATACGTTATACGGTATACGTTATACGTTATGCGTTATACGTTATACGTTATACGTTATACGTTATACGTTTGACGTTATACGTTATACGGTATACGTTATGCGTTATACGCTATACGTTATGCGTTATAGGATATACGTTATGCGTTATAGGATATACGTTATACGTGATACGTTGTACGTTATACGTTATACGTTATACGTTATACGTTATACGTTATACGTTATACGTTATACGTTATACGTTATACGTTATACGTTATACGTTATACGTTATACGTTATACGTTATACGTTATACGTTATACGTTATACGTTATACGTTATACGTTTTACGTTATACGTTATACGTTATACGTTATACGTTATACGTTATACGTTATACGTTATACGTTGTACGTTATACGTTATTCGTTATACGTTATGCGTTATACGTTATACGTTATACGTTATACGTTATACGTTATACGTTATACGTTATACGTTATACGTTATACGTTATACGTTATACGTTATACGTTATACGTTATACGTTATACGTTATACGTTATACGTTATACGTTATACGTTATACGTTATACGTTATTCGTTACGCGTTATACGTTATACGTTATACGTTATGCGTTATACGTTATGCGTTATACGTTATACGTTATACGTTGTTCGTTATACGTTGTACGTTATACGTTGTACGTTATACGTTTTACGTTATACGTTGTACGTTATACGTTATACGTTATACGTTATACGTTATACGTTATACGTAATACGTTATACGTTATACGTTATACGTTACACGTTATACGTTATACGTTATACGTTATACGTTGTACGTTATACGTTGTACGTTATACGTTATACGTTATACGTTATACGTTATACGTTATACGTTATACGTTATACGTTATACGTTATACGTTATACGTTATACGTTATACGTTATACGTTATACGTTATACGTTATACGTTATACGTTATACGTTATACGTTATACGTTATACGTTATACGTTATACGTTATACGTTATACGGTATACGTTATACGTTATGCGTTATACGTTATACGTTATACGTTATACGTTATACGTTTGACGTTATACGTTATACGGTATACGTTATGCGTTATACGATATACGTTATGCGTTATAGGATATACGTCATGCGTTATAGGATATACGTTATACGTGATACGTTGTACGTTATACGTTATACGTTGTACGTTATACGTTATACGTTATACGTTATACGCTATACGTTATACGTAATACGTTATACGTTATACGTTTTACGTTACACGTTATACGTTATACGTTATACGTTATACGTTGTACGTTATACGTTGTACGTTATACGTTATACGTTATACGTTATACGTTATACGTTATACGTTATACGTTATACGTTATACGTTATACGTTATACGTTATACGGTATACGTTATGCGTTATACATTATACGTTATACGTTATACGTTATACGTTATACGTTATACGTTATACGTTTGACGTTATACGTTATACGGTATACGTTATACGTTATGCGTTATACGTTATACGTTATACGTTATACGTTATACGTTTGACGTTATACGTTATACGGTATACGTTATGCGTTATACGCTATACGTTATACGTTATACGTTATACGTTATACGTTATTCGTTGTACGTTATACGTTATACGTTATACGTTATATGTTATACGTTACTCGTTATACGTAATATGTAATACGTTTTACGTTATAAGTTATACTTTATACGTTATACGTTATACGTTATACGTTGTACGTTATACGTTATACGTTATACGTTATACGTTATACGGTATACGTTATGCGTTATACATTATACGTTATACGTTATACGTTATACGTTATACGTTATACGTTATACGTTTGACGTTATACGTTATACGGTATACGTTATACGTTATGCGTTATACGTTATACGTTATACGTTATACGTTATACGTTTGACGTTATACGTTATACGGTATACGTTATGCGTTATACGCTATACGTTATGCGTTATAGGATATACGTTATGCGTTATAGGATATACGTTATACGTGATACGTTGTACGTTATACGTTATACGTTATACGTTATACGTTATACGTTATACCTTATACGTTATACGTTATACGTTATACGTTATACGTTATACGTTATACGTTATACGTTATATGTTAGACGTTATAGGTTATACATAATACGTAATACGTTATACGTTATACGTTATACGTTACACGTTATACGTTATACGTTATACGTTATACGTTGTACGTTATACGTTATACATTATACCTTATACGTTATACGTTATACGTTATACGTTATACGTTATACGTTATACGTTATACGTTATACGTTATACGTTATAGGTTATACGTTATACGTTATACGTTATACGTTATACGTTATACGTTATACGTTATACGTTTGACGTTATACGTTATACGGTATACGTTATACGTTATGCGTTATACGTTATACGTTATACGTTGTACGTTATACGTTTGACGTTATACGTTATACGGTATACGTTATGCGTTATACGCTATACGTTATGCGTTATAGGATATACGTTATACGTGATACGTTGTACGTTATACGTTATACGTTATACGTTATACGGTATACGTTACACGTTATACGTTATACGTTATACGTTTGACGTTATACGTTATACGGTATACGTTATACGTTATGCGTTATACGTTATACGTTATACGTTATACGTTATACGTTTGACGTTATACGTTATACGGTATACGTTATGCGTTATACGATATACGTTATGCGTTATAGGACATACGTCATGCGTTATAGGATATACGTTATACGTGATACGTTGTACGTTATACGTTATACGTTGTACGTTATACGTTATACGTTATACGTTATACGTTATACGTTATACGTTATACGTTATACGTTATACGTTATACGTTCGACGTTATACGTTATAAGTTATACGTTATACGTTATACGTTATACGTTATACATTATGCGTTATACGCTATACGTAATGCGTTATAGGTCACACCTTATACGTGATACGTCATACGTTAAACGTTATACGTGATACGTTATACGTTATACGTTATACGTTATACGTTGTACGTTATACGTTATATGTAATATGTAATACGTTATACGTTATACGCTATACGTTATACGTTACACGTTATACGTTATACGTTATGCGTTGTACGTTATACGTTATTCGTTATACGTTATACGTAATACGTTGTACGTTATACGTTATACGTTATACGTTATACGTTATACGTTATACGTTATACGTTAAACGTTATACGTTATACGTTATACGTTATACGTTTGACGTTATACGTTATACGGTATACGTTATACGTTATGCGTTATACGTTATACGTTATACGTTATACGTTATACGTTTGACGTTATACGTTATACGGTATACGTTATGCGTTATACGCTATACGTTATGCGTTATAGGATATACGTTATGCGTTATAGGATATACGTTATACGTGATACGTTGTACGTTATACGTTATACGTTATTCGTTGTACGTTATACGTTATACGTTATACGTTATATGTTATACGTTACTCGTTATACGTAATATGTAATACGTTTTACGTTATAAGTTATACGTTATACGTTATACGTTATACGTTATACGTTGTACGTTATACGTTATACGTTATACGTTATACGTTATACGGTATACGTTATGCGTTATACATTATACGTTATACGTTATACGTTATACGTTATACGTTATACGTTATACGTTTGACGTTATACGTTATACGGTATACGTTATACGTTATGCGTTATAGGTTATACGTTATACGTTATACGTTATACGTTATACGTTATACGTTATACGTTATACGTTATACGTTATACGTTATACGTTATACGTTATACGTTATACGTTATACGTTATACGGTATACGTTATATGTTATACATTATACGTTATACGTTATACGTTATACGTTATACGTTATACGTTATACGTTATACGTTTGACGTTATACGTTATACGGTATACGTTATACGTTATGCGTTATACGTTATACGTTATACGTTATACGTTATACGTTTGACGTTATACGTTATACGGTATACGTTATGCGTTATACGCTATACGTTATGCGTTATAGGATATACGTTATACGTGATACGTTGTACGTTATACGTTATACGTTATACGTAATACGTAATACGTTATACGTTATACGTTATACGTTACACGTTATACGTTATACGTTATACGTTATAAGTTATACGTTATACGTTATACGTTATACGTTACACGTTATACGTTATACGTTATACGTTATACGTTATACGTTATACGTTATACGTTATACGTTATACGTTATACGTTATACGTTATACGTTATACGTTCGACGTTATACGTTATAAGTTATACGTTATACGTTATACGTTGTACGTTATACATTATGCGTTATACGCTATACGTAATGCGTTATAGGTCATACCTTATACGTGATACGTCATACGTTAAACGTTATACGTGATACGTTATACGTTATACGTTATACGTTATACGTTGTACGTTATACGTTATATGTAATATGTAATACGTTATACGTTATACGTTATACGTTATACGTTTGACGTTATACGTTATACGGTATACGTTATACGTTATGCGTTATACGTTATACGTTATACGTTATACGTTATACGTTTGACGTTATACGTTATACGGTATACGTTATGCGTTATACGCTATACGTTATGCGTTATAGGATATACGTTATGCGTTATAGGATATACGTTATACGTGATACGTTGTACGTTATACGTTATACGTTATACGTTATACGTTATACGTTATACCTTATACGTTATACGTTATACGTTATACGTTATACGTTATACGTTATACGTTATACGTTATACGTTATATGTTAGACGTTATAGGTTATACATAATACGTAATACGTTATACGTTATACGTTATACGTTACACGTTATACGTTATACGTTATACGTTATACGTTGTACGTTATACGTTATACATTATACCTTATACGTTATACGTTATACGTTATACGTTATACGTTATACGTTATACGTTATACGTTATACGTTATACGTTATAGGTTATACGTTATACGTTATACGTTATACGTTATACGTTATACGTTATACGTTATACGTTTGACGTTATACGTTATACGGTATACGTTATACGTTATGCGTTATACGTTATACGTTATACGTTATACGTTATACGTTTGACGTTATACGTTATACGGTATACGTTATGCGTTATACGCTATACGTTATGCGTTATAGGATATACGTTATACGTGATACGTTGTACGTTATACGTTATACGTTATACGTTATACGGTATACGTTACACGTTATACGTTATACGTTATACGTTTGACGTTATACGTTATACGGTATACGTTATACGTTATGCGTTATACGTTATACGTTATACGTTATACGTTATACGTTTGACGTTATACGTTATACGGTATACGTTATGCGTTATACGATATACGTTATGCGTTATAGGACATACGTCATGCGTTATAGGATATACGTTATACGTGATACGTTGTACGTTATACGTTATACGTTGTACGTTATACGTTATACGTTATACGTTATACGTTATACGTTATACGTTATACGTTATACGTTATACGTTATACGTTCGACGTTATACGTTATAAGTTATACGTTATACGTTATACGTTATACGTTATACATTATGCGTTATACGCTATACGTAATGCGTTATAGGTCACACCTTATACGTGATACGTCATACGTTAAACGTTATACGTGATACGTTATACGTTATACGTTATACGTTATACGTTGTACGTTATACGTTATATGTAATATGTAATACGTTATACGTTATACGCTATACGTTATACGTTACACGTTATACGTTATACGTTATGCGTTATACGTTATACGTTATTCGTTATACGTTATACGTAATACGTTGTACGTTATACGTTATACGTTATACGTTATACGTTATACGTTATACGTTATACGTTAAACGTTATACGTTATACGTTATACGTTATACGTTTGACGTTATACGTTATACGGTATACGTTATACGTTATGCGTTATACGTTATACGTTATACGTTATACGTTATACGTTTGACGTTATACGTTATACGGTATACGTTATGCGTTATACGCTATACGTTATGCGTTATAGGATATACGTTATGCGTTATAGGATATACGTTATACGTGATACGTTGTACGTTATACGTTATACGTTATTCGTTGTACGTTATACGTTATACGTTATACGTTATATGTTATACGTTACTCGTTATACGTAATATGTAATACGTTTTACGTTATAAGTTATACGTTATACGTTATACGTTATACGTTATACGTTGTACGTTATACGTTATACGTTATACGTTATACGTTATACGGTATACGTTATGCGTTATACATTATACGTTATACGTTATACGTTATACGTTATACGTTATACGTTATACGTTTGACGTTATACGTTATACGGTATACGTTATACGTTATGCGTTATAGGTTATACGTTATACGTTATACGTTATACGTTATACGTTATACGTTATACGTTATACGTTATACGTTATACGTTATACGTTATACGTTATACGTTATACGTTATACGGTATACGTTATATGTTATACATTATACGTTATACGTTATACGTTATACGTTATACGTTATACGTTATACGTTATACGTTTGACGTTATACGTTATACGGTATACGTTATACGTTATGCGTTATACGTTATACGTTATACGTTATACGTTATACGTTTGACGTTATACGTTATACGGTATACGTTATGCGTTATACGCTATACGTTATGCGTTATAGGATATACGTTATACGTGATACGTTGTACGTTATACGTTATACGTTATACGTAATACGTAATACGTTATACGTTATACGTTATACGTTACACGTTATACGTTATACGTTATACGTTATAAGTTATACGTTATACGTTATACGTTATACGTTACACGTTATACGTTATACGTTATACGTTATACGTTATACGTTATACGTTATACGTTATACGTTATACGTTATACGTTATACGTTATACGTTATACGTTCGACGTTATACGTTATAAGTTATACGTTATACGTTATACGTTGTACGTTATACATTATGCGTTATACGCTATACGTAATGCGTTATAGGTCATACCTTATACGTGATACGTCATACGTTAAACGTTATACGTGATACGTTATACGTTATACGTTATACGTTATACGTTGTACGTTATACGTTATATGTAATATGTAATACGTTATACGTTATACGCTATACGTTATACGTTACACGTTATACGTTATACGTTATGCGTTATACGTTATACGTTATTCGTTATACGTTATACGTAATACGTTGTACGTTATACGTTATACGTTATACGTTATACGTTATACGTTATACGTTAAACGTTATACGTTATACGTTATACGTTATACGTTTGACGTTATACGTTATACGGTATACGTTATACGTTATGCGTTATACGTTATACGTTATACGTTTGACGTTATACGTTATACGGTATACGTTATGCGTTATACGATATACGTTATGCGTTATAGGATATACGTTATGCGTTATAGGATATACGTTATACGTGATACGTTGTACGTTATACGTTATACGTTGTACGTTATACGTTATACGTTATACGTTATACGTTATACGTTATACGTTATACGTTATACGTTATACCTTATACGTTATACGTTATACGTTATACGTTATACGTTATACGTTATACGTTATACGTTAGACGTTATAGGTTATACGTAATACGTAATACGTTGTACGTTATACGTTATACGTTACACGTTATACGTTATACGTTATACGTTATACGTTGTACGTTATTCGTTGTACGTTATACGTTATACGTTATACGTTATACGTTATACGTTATACGTTATACGTTATACGTTATACGTTATACGTTATACGTTATACGTTATACGTTATACGTTATACGTTATACGTTATACGTTATACGTTATACGTTATACGTTATACGTTATACGTTATACGTTATACGTTATACGTTATACGTTATACGTTATACGTTATACGTTATACGTTATACGTTATACGTTATACGTTATACGTTATACGTTATACGTTATACGTTATACGGTATACGTTATGCGTTATACATTATACGTTATACGTTATACGTTATACGTTATACGTTATACGTTATACGTTATACGTTATACGTTTGACGTTATACGTTATACGGTATACGTTATACGTTATGCGTTATACGTTATACGTTATACGTTATACGGTATACGTTATGCGTTATGCGTTATACATTATACGTTATACGTTATACGTTATACGTTATACGTTATACGTTATACGTTATACGTTTGACGTTATACGTTATACGGTATACGTTATACGTTATGCGTTATACGTTATACGTTATACGTTATACGTTATACGTTTGACGTAATACGTTATACGGTATACGTTATGCGTTTTACGCTGTACGTTATGCGTTATAGGATATACGTTATGCGTTATACGTTACACGTTACAAGTTATACGTTATACGTTATACGTTATACGTTATACGTTATACGTTATACGTTATACGTTATACGTTATACGTTATACGTTATACGTTATACGTTATACGTTATACGTTATACGTTATACGTTATACGTTATACGTTATACGTTATACGTTATACGTTATACGTTATACGTTATACGTTATACGTTATACGTTATACGTTATACGCTATACGTTATACGTTATACGTTATACGTTATAACTTATACGTTATACGTTATACGTTATAAGTTATACGTTATACGTTATACGTTATACGTTGTACGTTATACGTTAAACGTTAGACGTTATATGTCATACGTTATACGTTGTACGTTATACGTTATACGTTATAAGTTATACGTTATACGTTATACGTTATACGTTATACGTTATACGTTATACGTTATAGGTTGTACGTTATACGTTAAACGTTAGACGTTATATGTCATACGTTATACGTTGTACGTTATACGTTATACGTTATAAGTTATACGTTATACGTTATACGTTATACGTTATACGTTATACGTTATACGTTATACGTTATACGTTATACGTTATACGTTATACGTTATACGTTATACGTTATACGTTAGACGTTATAGGTTATACGTAATACGTAATACGTTGTACGTTATACGTTATACGTTACACGTTATACGTTATACGTTATACGTTATACGTTGTACGTTATTCGTTGTACGTTATACGTTATACGTTATACGTTATACGTTATACGTTATACGTTATACGTTATACGTTATACGTTATACGTTATACGTTATACGTTATACGTTATACGTTATACGTTATACGTTATACGTTATACGTTATACGTTATACGTTATACGTTATACGTTATACGTTATACGTTATACGTTATACGTTATACGTTATACGTTATACGTTATACGTTATACGTTATACGTTATACGTTATACGTTATACGTTATACGTTATACGTTATACGTTATACGGTATACGTTATGCGTTATACATTATACGTTATACGTTATACGTTATACGTTATACGTTATACGTTATACGTTATACGTTTGACGTTATACGTTATACGGTATACGTTATACGTTATGCGTTATACGTTATACGTTATACGTTATACGGTATACGTTATGCGTTATACATTATACGTTATACGTTATACGTTATACGTTATACGTTATACGTTATACGTTATACGTTTGACGTTATACGTTATACGGTATACGTTATACGTTATGCGTTATACGTTATACGTTATACGTTATACGTTATACGTTTGACGTTATACGTTATACGGTATACGTTATGCGTTATACGCTGTACGTTATGCGTTATAGGATATACGTTATGCGTTATACGTTACACGTTACAAGTTATACGTTATACGTTATACGTTATACGTTATACGTTATACGTTATACGTTATACGTTATACGTTATACGTTATACGTTATACGTTATACGTTATACGTTATACGTTATACGTTATACGTTATACGTTATGCGTTATACGTTATACGTTATACGTTATACGTTATACGTTATACGTTATACGTTATACGTTATACGTTATACGTTATACGCTATACGTTATACGTTATACGTTATACGTTATAACTTATACGTTATACGTTATACGTTATAAGTTATACGTTATACGTTATACGTTATACGTTGTACGTTATACGTTAAACGTTAGACGTTATATGTCATACGTTATACGTTGTACGTTATACGTTATACGTTATAAGTTATACGTTATACGTTATACGTTATACGTTATACGTTATACGTTATACGTTATACGTTGTACGTTATACGTTAAACGTTAGACGTTATATGTCATACGTTATACGTTGTACGTTATACGTTATACGTTATAAGTTATACGTTATACGTTATACGTTATACGTTATACGTTATACGTTATACGTTATACGTTATACGTTATACGTTATACGTTATACGTTATACGTTATACGTTATACGTTATACGTTATACGTTATACGTTATACGTTATACGTTGTACGTTATACGTTATACGTTATACGTTATACGTTATACGGTATACGTTATGCGTTATACATTATACGTTATACGTTATACGTTATACGTTATTCGTTGTACGTTATACGTTATACGTTATACGTTATATGTTATACGTTACTCGTTATACGTAGTATGTAATACGTTTTACGTTATAAGTTATACGTTATACGTTATACGTTATACGTTATACGTTTTACGTTATACGTTATACGTTATACGTTATACGTTATACGGTATACGTTATGCGTTATACATTATACGTTATACGTTATACGTTATACGTTATACGTTATACGTTATACGTTTGACGTTATACGTTATACGGTATACGTTATACGTTATGCGTTATAGGTTATACGTTATACGTTATACGTTATACGTTATACGTTATACGTTATACGTTATACGTTATACGTTATACGTTATACGTTATACGTTATACGTTATACGTTATACGTTATACGTTATACGGTATACGTTATATGTTATACATTATACGTTATACGTTATACGTTATACGTTATACGTTATACGTTATACGTTTGACGTTATACGTTATACGGTATACGTTATACGTTATGCGTTATACGTTATACGTTATACGTTATACGTTATACGTTTGACGTTATACGTTATACGGTATACGTTATGCGTTATACGCTATACGTTATGCGTTATAGGATATACGTTATACGTGATACGTTGTACGTTATACGTTATACGTTATACGTAATACGTAATACGTTATACGTTATACGTTATACGTTACACGTTATACGTTATACGTTATACGTTATAAGTTATACGTTATACGTTATACGTTATACGTTACACGTTATACGTTATACGTTATACGTTATACGTTATACGTTATACGTTATACGTTATACGTTATACGTTATACGTTATACGTTATACGTTATACGTTCGACGTTATACGTTATAAGTTATACGTTATACGTTATACGTTATACGTTATACGTTATACGTTATACGTTATACGTTATTCGTTGTACGTTATACGTTATACGTTATACGTTATATGTTATATGTTACTCGTTATACGTAATATGTAATACGTTTTACATTATAAGTTATACGTTATACGTTATGCGTTATACGTTATACGTTATACGTTATACGTTATACGTTTGACGTTATACATTATATGTTATACGTTATACGTTATACGTTATACGTTATACGTTGTACGTTATACGTTAAACGTTAGACGTTATACGTTATACGTTATACGTTATACGTTATACGTTATGCGTTATACGCTATACGTTATGCGTTATACATTATACGTTATACGTTACACGTTATACGTTATACGTTATACTTTATACGTTATACGTTATACGTTATACGTTATACGTTATACGTTATATGTTACGCGTTATACGCTATACGTAATGCGTTATAGGTCATACCTTATACGTGATACGTCATACGTTATACGTTATACGTTATACGTGATACGTTATACGTTATACGTTATACGTTATACGTTGTACGTTATACGTTAAACGTTAGACGTTATACGTTATACGTTATACGTTATACGTTATGCGTTATACGCTATACGTTATGCGTTATAGGATATACGTTATACGTTACACGTTATACGTTATACGTTATACTTTATACGTTATACGTTATACGTTATACGTTATACGTCATACGTTATACGTTATACGTTATACGTTATACGTTATACGTTATACGTTATACGTCATACGTTATACGTTATACGTTATACGTGATACGTCATACGTTATACGTTATACGTGATACGTTATACGTTATACGTTATACGTTATACGTTGTACGTTATACGTTAAACGTTAGACGTTATATGTTATACGTTATACGTTGTACGTTATACGTTATATGTAATATGTAATACGTTATACGTTATACGCTATACGTTATACGTTATACGTTGTACGTTATACGTTATACGTTATTCGTTATACGTTATACGTTATACGTTATACGTTATACGTTATACGTTACTCGTTACACGTAATATGTAATACGTTTTACATTTTCCGTTATTCGTTATACGTTATACGTTATACGTTATACGTTATACGTTATACGTTATACGTTATACGTTATACGTTATGCGTTATACGCTATACGTTATGTGTTATACGTTATACGTTATACGTTATACGTTATACGTTATACGTTATACGTTATACGTTATACGTTATACGTTATACGTTATACGTTATACGTTATACGTTATACGTTATACGTTATACGTTATACGTTATACGTTATACGTTATACGTTATACGTTATACGTTATACGTTATACGTTATACGTTATACGTTATACGTTATACGTTATACGTTATACGTTATACGGTATACGTTATGCATTATACATTATACGTTATACGTTATACGTTATACGTTATACGTTATACGTTATACGTTATACGTTATACGTTTGACGTTATACGTTATACGGTATACGTTATACGTTATGCGTTATACGTTATACGTTATACGTTATACGGTATACGTTATGCGTTATACATTATACGTTATACGTTATACGTTATACGTTATACGTTATACGTTATACGTTATACGTTTGACGTTATACGTTATACGGTATACGTTATACGTTATGCGTTATACGTTATACGTTATACGTTATACGTTATACGTTTGACGTTATACGTTATACGGTATACGTTATGCGTTATACGCTGTACGTTATGCGTTATAGGATATACGTTATGCGTTATACGTTACACGTTACAAGTTATACGTTATACGTTATACGTTATACGTTATACGTTATACGTTATACGTTATACGTTATACGTTATACGTTATACGTTATACGTTATACGTTATACGTTATACGTTATACGTTATACGTTATACGTTGTACGTTATACGTTAAACGTTAGACGTTATATGTGATACGTTATACGTTGTACGTTATACGTTATACGTTATAAGTTATACGTTATACGTTATACGTTATACGTTATACGTTATACGTTATACGTTATACGTTATACGTTATACGTTATACGTTATACGTTATACGTTATACGTTATACGTTATACGTTATACGTTATACGTTATACGTTATACGTTGTACGTTATACGTTATACGTTATACGTTATACGTTATACGGTATACGTTATGCGTTATACATTATACGTTATACGTTATACGTTATACGTTATTCGTTGTACGTTATACGTTATACGTTATACGTTATATGTTATACGTTACTCGTTATACGTAATATGTAATACGTTTTACGTTATAAGTTATACGTTATACGTTATACGTCATACGTTATACGTTGTACGTTATACGTTATACGTTATACGTTATACGTTATACGGTATACGTTATGCGTTATACATTATACGTTATACGTTATACGTTATACGTTATACGTTATACGTTATACGTTTGACGTTATACGTTATACGGTATACGTTATACGTTATGCGTTATAGGTTATACGTTATACGTTATACGTTATACGTTATACGTTATACGTTATACGTTATACGTTATACGTTATACGTTATACGTTATACGTTATACGGTATACGTTATATGTTATACATTATACGTTATACGTTATACGTTATACGTTATACGTTATACGTTATACGTTTGACGTTATACGTTATACGGTATACGTTATACGTTATGCGTTATACGTTATACGTAATACGTAATACGTTATACGTTATACGTTATACGTTACACGTTATACGTTATACGTTATACGTTATAAGTTATACGTTATACGTTATACGTTGTACGTTATACGTTATACGTTATACGTTATACGTTATACGTTATACGTTATACGTTACACGTTATACGTTATACGTTATACGTTATACGTTATACGTTATACGTTATACGTTATACGTTATACGTTATACGTTATACGTTATACGTTATACGTTCGACGTTATACGTTATAAGTTATACGTTATACGTTATACGTTATACGTTATACGTTATACGTTATACGTTATACGTTATACGTTATTCGTTGTACGTTATACGTTATACGTTATACGTTATATGTTATACGTTACTCGTTATACGTAATATGTAATACGTTTTACATTATAAGTTATACGTTATACGTTATGCGTTATACGTTATACGTTATACGTTATACGTTTGACGTTATACGTTATACGTTATACGTTATACGTTATACGTTATACGTTATACGTTATACGTTATACGTTATACGTTATACGTTTGACGTTATACGTTATACGGTATACGTTATACGTTATGCGTTATACGTTATACGTTATACGTTATACGTTATACGTTTGACGTTATACGTTATACGGTATACGTTATGCGTTATACGCTGTACGTTATGCGTTATAGGATATACGTTATGCGTTATACGTTACACGTTACAAGTTATACGTTATACGTTATACGTTATACGTTATACGTTATACGTTATACGTTATACGTTATACGTTATACGTTATACGTTATACGTTATACGTTATACGTTATACGTTATACGTTATACGTTATACGTTGTACGTTATACGTTATACGTTAAACGTTAGACGTTATATGTGATACGTTATACGTTGTACGTTATACGTTATACGTTATAAGTTATACGTTATACGTTATACGTTATACGTTATACGTTATACGTTATACGTTATACGTTATACGTTATACGTTATACGTTATACGTTATACGTTATACGTTATACGTTATACGTTATACGTTATACGTTATACGTTGTACGTTATACGTTATACGTTATACGTTATACGTTATACGGTATACGTTATGCGTTATACATTATACGTTATACGTTATACGTTATACGTTATTCGTTGTACGTTATACGTTATACGTTATACGTTATATGATATACGTTACTCGTTATACGTAATATGTAATACGTTTTACGTTATAAGTTATACGTTATACGTTATACGTCATACGTTATACGTTGTACGTTATACGTTATACGTTATACGTTATACGTTATACGGTATACGTTATGCGTTATACATTATACGTTATACGTTATACGTTATACGTTATACGTTATACGTTATACGTTATACGTTATACGTTTGACGTTATACGTTATACGGTATACGTTATACGTTATGCGTTATACGTTATACGTTATACGTTATACGGTATACGTTATGCGTTATACATTATACGTTATACGTTATACGTTATACGTTACACGTTATACGTTATACGTTATACGTTTGACGTTATACGTTATACGGTATACGTTATACGTTATGCGTTATACGTTATACGTTATACGTTATACGTTATACGTTTGACGTTATACGTTATACGGTATACGTTATGCGTTATACGCTGTACGTTATGCGTTATAGGATATACGTTATGCGTTATACGTTACACGTTACAAGTTATACGTTATACGTTATACGTTATACGTTATACGTTATACGTTATACGTTATACGTTATACGTTATACGTTATACGTTATACGTTATACGTTATACGTTATACGTTATACGTTATACGTTATACGTTATACGTTGTACGTTATACGTTGTACGTTATACGTTAAACGTTAGACGTTATATGTGATACGTTATACGTTGTACGTTATACGTTATACGTTATAAGTTATACGTTATACGTTATACGTTATACGTTATACGTTATACGTTATACGTTATACGTTATACGTTATACGTTATACGTTATACGTTATACGTTATACGTTATACGTTATACGTTATACGTTATACGTTATACGTTATACGTTGTACGTTATACGTTATACGTTATACGTTATACGTTATACGGTATACGTTATGCGTTATACATTATACGTTATACGTTATACGTTATACGTTATTCGTTGTACGTTATACGTTATACGTTATACGTTATATGTTATACGTTACTCGTTATACGTAATATGTAATACGTTTTTCGTTATAAGTTATACGTTATACGTTATACGTCATACGTTATACGTTGTACGTTATACGTTATACGTTATACGTTATACGTTATACGGTATACGTTATGCGTTATACATTATACGTTATACGTTATACGTTATACGTTATACGTTATACGTTATACGTTTGACGTTATACGTTATACGGTATACGTTATACGTTATGCGTTATAGGTTATACGTTATACGTTATACGTTATACGTTATACGTTATACGTTATACGTTATACGTTATACGTTATACGTTATACGTTATACGTTATACGTTATACGGTATACGTTATATGTTATACATTATACGTTATACGTTATACGTTATACGTTATACGTTATACGTTATACGTTTGACGTTATACGTTATACGGTATACGTTATACGTTATGCGTTATACGTTATACGTTATACGTTATACGTTATACGGTTGACGTTATACGTTATACGGTATACGTTATGCGTTATACGCTATACGTTATGCGTTATAGGATATACGTTATACGTGATACGTTGTACGTTATAAGTTATACGTTATACGTAATACGTAATACGTTATACGTTATACGTTATACGTTACACGTTATACGTTATACGTTATACGTTATAAGTTATACGTTATACGTTATACGTTGTACGTTATACGTTATACGTTATACGTTATACGTTATACGTTATACGTTATACGTTACACGTTATACGTTATACGTTATACGTTATACGTTATACGTTATACGTTATACGTTATACGTTATACGTTATACGTTCGACGTTATACGTTATAAGTTATACGTTATACGTTATACGTTATACGTTATACGTTATACGTTATACGTTATACGTTATACGTTATTCGTTGTACGTTATACGTTATACGTTATACGTTATATGTTATACGTTACTCGTTATACGTAATATGTAATACGTTTTACATTATAAGTTATACGTTATACGTTATGCGTTATACGTTATACGTTATACGTTATACGTTTGACGTTATACGTTATATGTTATACGTTATACGTTATACGTTATACGTTGTACGTTATACGTTAAACGTTAGACGTTATACGTTATACGTTATACGTTATACGTTATACGTTATGCGTTATACGCTATACGTTATGCGTTATACATTATACGTTATACGTTACACGTTATACGTTATACGTTATACTTTATACGTTATACGTTATACGTTATACGTTATATGTTACGCGTTATACGCTATACGTAATGCGTTATAGGTCATACCTTATACGTGATACGTCATACGTTATACGTTATACGTTATACGTGATACGTTATACGTTATACGTTATACGTTATACGTTGTACGTTATACGTTAAACGTTAGACGTTATACGTTATACGTTATACGTTATACGTTATGCGTTATACGCTATACGTTATGCGTTATAGGATATACGTTATACGTTACACGTTATACGTTATACGTTATACTTTATACGTTATACGTTATACGTTATACGTTATACGTCATACGTTATACGTTATACGTTATACGTTATACGTTATACGTTATACGTTATACGTCATACGTTATACGTTATACGTTCTACGTGATACGTCATACGTTATACGTTATACGTGATACGTTATACGTTATACGTTATACGTTATACGTTGTACGTTATACGTTAAACGTTAGACGTTATATGTTATACGTTATACGTTGTACGTTATACGTTATATGTAATATGTAATACGTTATACGTTATACGCTATACGTTATACGTTATACGTTGTACGTTATACGTTATACGTTATTCGTTATACGTTATACGTTATACGTTATACGTTATACGTTACTCGTTACACGTAATATGTAATACGTTTTACATTTTCCGTTATTCGTTATACGTTATACGTTATACGTTATACGTTATACGTTATACGTTATACGTTATACGTTATACGTTATGCGTTATACGCTATACGTTATGTGTTATAGGATGTACGTTATACGTTATACGTTATACGTTATACGTTATACGATATACTTTATACGTTATACGTTATACGTTATACGTTATACGTTATACGTTATATGTTATACGTTATACGTTATACGTTATACGTTGTACGTTATACGTTAAACGTTAGACGTTATAAGTTATACGTTATACGTTATACGTTATACGTTATACGTTATACCTTATACGTTATACGTTGTACGTTATACGTTATACGTTATATGTTATACGTTATACGTTATACGTTATACGTTATACGTTATACGTTATACGTTATACGTTATACGTTATACGTTATACGTTATACGTTATACGTTATACGTTATACGTTATACGTTATACGTTATACGTTATACCTTATACGTTATACGTTATACGTTATACGTTATACGTTATACGTTATACGTTATACGTTATACGTTATACGTTATACGTTATACGTTATACGTTATACGTTATACGTTATACGTTATACGTTATACGTTATACGTTATACGTTATACGTTATACGTTATGCGTTATACGCTATACGTTATGCATTATAGGTCATACCTTATACGTGATACGTCATACGTTATACGTTATACGTTATATGTTACGCGTTATACGCTATACGTAATGCGTTATAGGTCATACCTTATACGTGATACGTCATACGTTATACGTTATACGTTATACGTGATATGTTATACGTTATACGTTATACGTTATACGTTGTACGTTATACGTTAAACGTTAGACGTTATACGTTATACGTTATACGTTATACGTTATGCGTTATACGCTATACGTTATGCGTTATAGGATATACGTTATACGTTACACGTTATACGTTATACGTTATACTTTATACGTTATACGTTATACGTTATACGTTATACGTCATACGTTATACGTTATACGTTATACGTTATACGTTATACGTTATACGTTATACGTCATACGATGTACGTTATACGTTATACGTGATACGTCATACGTTATACGTTATACGTGATACGTTATAAGTTATACGTTATACGTTATACGTTATACGTTGTGCGTTATACGTTAAACGTTAGACGTTATATGTTATACGTTATACGTTGTACGTTATACGTTATATGTAATATGTAATACGTTATACGTTATACGCTATACGTTATACGTTATACGTTGTACGTTATACGTTATACGTTATTCGTTATACGTTATACGTTATACGTTATACGTTATACGTTACTCGTTACACGTAATATGTAATACGTTTTACATTTTACGTTATTCGTTATACGTTATACGTTATACGTTATACGTTATACGTTATACGTTATACGTTATACGTTATACGTTATACGTTATGCGTTATACGCTATACGTTATGTGTTATAGGATGTACGTTATACGTTATACGTTATACGTTATACGTTATACGATATACTTTATACGTTATACGTTATACGTTATACGTTATACGTTATATGTTATACGTTATACGTTATACGTTATACGTTGTACGGTATACGTTATATGTTATACATTATACGTTATACGTTATACGTTATACGTTATACGTTATACGTTATACGTTTGACGTTATACGTTATACGGTATACGTTATACGTTATGCGTTATACGTTATACGTTATACGTTATACGTTATACGGTTGACGTTATACGTTATACGGTATACGTTATGCGTTATACGCTATACGTTATGCGTTATAGGATATACGTTATACGTGATACGTTGTACGTTATAAGTTATACGTTATACGTAATACGTAATACGTTATACGTTATACGTTATACGTTACACGTTATACGTTATACGTTATACGTTATAAGTTATACGTTATACGTTATACGTTGTACGTTATACGTTATACGTTATACGTTATACGTTATACGTTATACGTTATACGTTACACGTTATACGTTATACGTTATACGTAATACTTTATACGTTATACGTTATACGTTATACGTTATACGTTATACGTTATACGTTATACGTTATACGTTCGACGTTATACGTTATAAGTTATACGTTATACGTTATACGTTATACGTTATACGTTATACGTTATACGTTATACGTTATACGTTATACGTTATTCGTTGTACGTTATACGTTATACGTTATACGTTATATGTTATACGTTACTCGTTATACGTAATATGTAATACGTTTTACATTATAAGTTATACGTTATACGTTATGCGTTATACGTTATACGTTATACGTTATACGTTTGACGTTATACGTTATATGTTATACGTTATACGTTATACGTTATACGTTGTACGTTATACGTTAAACGTTAGACGTTATACGTTATACGTTATACGTTATACGTTATACGTTATGCGTTATACGCTATACGTTATGCGTTATACATAATACGTTATACGTTACACGTTATACGTTATACGTTATACTTTATACGTTATACGTTATACGTTATACGTTATACGTTATACGTTATATGTTACGCGTTATACGCTATACGTAATGCGTTATAGGTCATACCTTATACGTGATACGTCATACGTTATACGTTATACGTTATACGTGATACGTTATACGTTATACGTTATACGTTATACGTTGTACGTTATACGTTAAACGTTAGACGTTATACGTTAAACGTTATACGTTATACGTTATGCGTTATACGCTATACGTTATGCGTTATAGGATATACGTTATACGTTACACGTTATACGTTATACGTTATACTTTATACGTTATACGTTATACGTTATACGTTATACGTCATACGTTATACGTTATACGTTATACGTTATACGTTATACGTTATACGTTATACGTCATACGTTATACGTTATACGTTATACGTGATACGTCATACGTTATACGTTATACGTGATACGTTATACGTTATACGTTATACGTTATACGTTGTACGTTATACGTTAAACGTTAGACGTTATATGTTATACGTTATACGTTGTACGTTATACGTTATATGTAATATGTAATACGTTATACGTTATACGCTATACGTTATACGTTATACGTTGTACGTTATACGTTATACGTTATTCGTTATACGTTATACGTTATACGTTATACGTTATACGTTACTCGTTACACGTAATATGTAATACGTTTTACATTTTCCGTTATTCGTTATACGTTATACGTTATACGTTATACGTTATACGTTATACGTTATACGTTATACGTTATGCGTTATACGCTATACGTTATGTGTTATAGGATGTACGTTATACGTTATACGTTATACGTTATACGTTATACGATATACTTTATACGTTATACGTTATACGTTATACGTTATACGTTATACGTTATATGTTATACGTTATACGTTATACCTTATACGTTATACGTTATACGTTATACGTTATACGTTATACGTTATACCTTATACGTTATACGTTATACGTTATACGTTATACGTTATACGTTATACGTTATACGTTATACGTTATACGTTATACGTTATACGTTATACGTTATACGTTATACGTTATACGTTATACGTTATACGTTATACGTTATACGTTATACGTTATGCGTTATACGCTATACGTTATGCATTATAGGTCATACCTTATACGTGATACGTCATACGTTATACGTTATACGTTATATGTTACGCGTTATACGCTATACGTAATGCGTTATAGGTCATACCTTATACGTGATACGTCATACGTTATACGTTATACGTTATACGTGATATGTTATACGTTATACGTTATACGTTATACGTTGTACGTTATACGTTAAACGTTAGACGTTATACGTTATACGTTATACGTTATACGTTATGCGTTATACGCTATACGTTATGCGTTATAGGATATACGTTATACGTTACACGTTATACGTTATACGTTATACTTTATACGTTATACGTTATACGTTATACGTTATACGTCATACGTTATACGTTATACGTTATACGTTATACGTTATACGTTACACGTTATACGTCATACGTTGTACGTTATACGTTATACGTGATACGTCATACGTTATACGTTATACGTGATACGTTATACGTTATACGTTATACGTTATACGTTGTACGTTATACGTTAAACGTTAGACGTTATATGTTATACGTTATACGTTGTACGTTATACGTTATATGTAATATGTAATACGTTATACGTTATACGCTATACGTTATACGTTATACGTTGTACGTTATACGTTATACGTTATTCGTTATACGTTATACGTTATACGTTATACGTTATACGTTACTCGTTACACGTAATATGTAATACGTTTTACATTTTACGTTATTCGTTATACGTTATACGTTATACGTTATACGTTATACGTTATACGTTATACGTTATACGTTATACGTTATACGTTATGCGTTATACGCTATACGTTATGTGTTATAGGATGTACGTTATACTTTATACGTTATACGTTATACGTTATACGATATACTTTATACGTTATACGTTATACGTTATACGTTATACGTTATATGTTATACGTTATACGTTATACGTTATACGTTGTACGTTATACGTTATACGCTATACGTTATACGTTATACGTTATACCTTATACGTTATACGTTATACGTTATACGTTATACGTTATACGTTATACGTTATACGTTATACGTTATATGTTATACGTTATACGTTATACGTTATACGTTGTACGTTATACGTTATACGTTATACGTTATACGTTATACGTTATACGTTACACGTTATACGTTATACGTTATACGTTATACGTTATACGTTATACGTTATACGTTATACGTTATACGTTATACGTTATACGTTATACGTTATGCGTTATACGCTATACGTTATGTGTTATAGGATGTACGTTATACGTTATACGTTATACGTTATACGTTATACGTTATACGATATACTTTATACGTTATACGTTATACGTTATACGTTATACGTTATACGTTATATGTTATACGTTATACGTTATACGTTATACGTTGTACGTTACACGTTAAACGTTAGACGTTATAAGTTATACGTTATACGTTATACGTTATACGTTATACGTTATACCTTATACGTTATACGTTGTACGTTATACGTTATACGTTATATGTTATACGTTATACGTTATACGTTATACGTTATACGTTATACGTTATACGTTATACGTTATACGTTATACGTTATACGTTATACGTTATACGTTATACGTTATACGTTATACGTTATACGTTATACGTTATACGTTATACCTTATACGTTATACGTTATACGTTATACGTTATACGTTATACGTTATACGTTATACGTTATACGTTATACGTTATACGTTATACGTTATACGTTATACGTTATACGTTATACGTTATACGTTATACGTTATACGTTATACGTTATACGTTATACGTTATGCGTTATACGCTATACGTTATGCATTATAGGTCATACCTTATACGTGATACGTCATACGTTATACGTTATACGTTATATGTTACGCGTTATACGCTATACGTAATGCGTTATAGGTCATACCTTATACGTGATACGTCATACGTTATACGTTATACGTTATACGTGATATGTTATACGTTATGCGTTATAGGTTATACGTTATACGTTATACGTTATACGTTATACGTTATACGTTATACGTTATACGTTATACGTTATACGTTATACGTTATACGTTATACGTTATACGTTATACGGTATACGTTATATGTTATACATTATACGTTATACGTTATACGTTATACGTTATACGTTATACGTTATACGTTTGACGTTATACGTTATACGGTATACGTTATACGTTATGCGTTATACGTTATACGTTATACGTTATACGTTATACGGTTGACGTTATACGTTATACGGTATACGTTATGCGTTATACGCTATACGTTATGCGTTATAGGATATACGTTATACGTGATACGTTGTACGTTATAAGTTATACGTTATACGTAATACGTAATACGTTATACGTTATACGTTATACGTTACACGTTATACGTTATACGTTATACGTTATAAGTTATACGTTATACGTTATACGTTGTACGTTATACGTTATACGTTATACGTTATACGTTATACGTTATACGTTATACGTTACACGTTATACGTTATACGTTATACGTTATACGTTATACGTTATACGTTATACGTTATACGTTATACGTTATACGTTCGACGTTATACGTTATAAGTTATACGTTATACGTTATACGTTATACGTTATACGTTATACGTTATACGTTATACGTTATACGTTATTCGTTGTACGTTATACGTTATACGTTATACGTTATATGTTATACGTTACTCGTTATACGTAATATGTAATACGTTTTACATTATAAGTTATACGTTATACGTTATGCGTTATACGTTATACGTTATACGTTATACGTTTGACGTTATACGTTATATGTTATACGTTATACGTTATACGTTATACGTTGTACGTTATACGTTAAACGTTAGACGTTATACGTTATACGTTATACGTTATACGTTATACGTTATGCGTTATACGCTATACGTTATGCGTTATACATTATACGTTATACGTTACACGTTATACGTTATACGTTATACGTTATACGTTATACGTTATACGTTATACGTTATACGTTATACGTCATACGTTATACGTTATACGTTATACGTGATACGTCATACGTTATACGTTATACGTGATACGTTATACGTTATACGTTATACGTTATACGTTGTACGTTATACGTTAAACGTTAGACGTTATATGTTATACGTTATACGTTGTACGTTATACGTTATATGTAATATGTAATACGTTATACGTTATACGCTATACGTTATACGTTATACGTTGTACGTTATACGTTATACGTTATTCGTTATACGTTATACGTTATACGTTATACGTTATACGTTACTCGTTACACGTAATATGTAATACGTTTTACATTTTCCGTTATTCGTTATACGTTATACGTTATACGTTATACGTTATACGTTATACGTTATACGTTATACGTTATACGTTATGCGTTATACGCTATACGTTATGTGTTATAGGATGTACGTTATACGTTATACGTTATACGTTATACGTTATACGATATACTTTATACGTTATACGTTATACGTTATACGTTATACGTTATACGTTATATGTTATACGTTATACGTTATACGTTATACGTTGTACGTTATACGTTAAACGTTAGACGTTATAAGTTATACGTTATACGTTATACGTTATACGTTATACGTTATACCTTATACGTTATACGTTGTACGTTATACGTTATACGTTATATGTTATACGTTATACGTTATACGTTATACGTTATACGTTATACGTTATACGTTATACGTTATACGTTATACGTTATACGTTATACGTTATACGTTATACGTTATACGTTATACGTTATACGTTATACGTTATACCTTATACGTTATACGTTATACGTTATACGTTATACGTTATACGTTATACGTTATACGTTATACGTTATACGTTATACGTTATACGTTATACGTTATACGTTATACGTTATACGTTATACGTTATACGTTATACGTTATACGTTATACGTTATACGTTATACGTTATGCGTTATACGCTATACGTTATGCATTATAGGTCATACCTTATACGTGATACGTCATACGTTATACGTTATACGTTATATGTTACGCGTTATACGCTATACGTAATGCGTTATAGGTCATACCTTATACGTGATACGTCATACGTTATACGTTATACGTTATACGTGATATGTTATACGTTATACGTTATACGTTATACGTTGTACGTTATACGTTAAACGTTAGACGTTATACGTTATACGTTATACGTTATACGTTATGCGTTATACGCTATACGTTATGCGTTATAGGATATACGTTATACGTTACACGTTATACGTTATACGTTATACTTTATACGTTATACGTTATACGTTATACGTTATACGTCATACGTTATACGTTATACGTTATACGTTATACGTTATACGTTATACGTTATACGTCATACGATGTACGTTATACGTTATACGTGATACGTCATACGTTATACGTTATACGTGATACGTTATAAGTTATACGTTATACGTTATACGTTATACGTTGTGCGTTATACGTTAAACGTTAGACGTTATATGTTATACGTTATACGTTGTACGTTATACGTTATATGTAATATGTAATACGTTATACGTTATACGCTATACGTTATACGTTATACGTTGTACGTTATACGTTATACGTTATTCGTTATACGTTATACGTTATACGTTATACGTTATACGTTACTCGTTACACGTAATATGTAATACGTTTTACATTTTACGTTATTCGTTATACGTTATACGTTATACGTTATACGTTATACGTTATACGTTATACGTTATACGTTATACGTTATACGTTATGCGTTATACGCTATACGTTATGTGTTATAGGATGTACGTTATACGTTATACGTTATACGTTATACGTTATACGATATACTTTATACGTTATACGTTATACGTTATACGTTATACGTTATATGTTATACGTTATACGTTATACGTTATACGTTGTACGGTATACGTTATATGTTATACATTATACGTTATACGTTATACGTTATACGTTATACGTTATACGTTATACGTTTGACGTTATACGTTATACGGTATACGTTATACGTTATGCGTTATACGTTATACGTTATACGTTATACGTTATACGGTTGACGTTATACGTTATACGGTATACGTTATGCGTTATACGCTATACGTTATGCGTTATAGGATATACGTTATACGTGATACGTTGTACGTTATAAGTTATACGTTATACGTAATACGTAATACGTTATACGTTATACGTTATACGTTACACGTTATACGTTATACGTTATACGTTATAAGTTATACGTTATACGTTATACGTTGTACGTTATACGTTATACGTTATACGTTATACGTTATACGTTATACGTTATACGTTACACGTTATACGTTATACGTTATACGTAATACTTTATACGTTATACGTTATACGTTATACGTTATACGTTATACGTTATACGTTATACGTTATACGTTATACGTTCGACGTTATACGTTATAAGTTATACGTTATACGTTATACGTTATACGTTATACGTTATACGTTATACGTTATACGTTATACGTTATTCGTTGTACGTTATACGTTATACGTTATACGTTATATGTTATACGTTACTCGTTATACGTAATATGTAATACGTTTTACATTATAAGTTATACGTTATACGTTATGCGTTATACGTTATACGTTATACGTTATACGTTTGACGTTATACGTTATATGTTATACGTTATACGTTATACGTTATACGTTGTACGTTATACGTTAAACGTTAGACGTTATACGTTATACGTTATACGTTATACGTTATACGTTATGCGTTATACGCTATACGTTATGCGTTATACATAATACGTTATACGTTACACGTTATACGTTATACGTTATACTTTATACGTTATACGTTATACGTTATACGTTATACGTTATACGTTATATGTTACGCGTTATACGCTATACGTAATGCGTTATAGGTCATACCTTATACGTGATACGTCATACGTTATACGTTATACGTTATACGTGATACGTTATACGTTATACGTTATACGTTATACGTTGTACGTTATACGTTAAACGTTAGACGTTATACGTTAAACGTTATACGTTATACGTTATGCGTTATACGCTATACGTTATGCGTTATAGGATATACGTTATACGTTACACGTTATACGTTATACGTTATACTTTATACGTTATACGTTATACGTTATACGTTATACGTCATACGTTATACGTTATACGTTATACGTTATACGTTATACGTTATACGTTATACGTCATACGTTATACGTTATACGTTATACGTGATACGTCATACGTTATACGTTATACGTGATACGTTATACGTTATACGTTATACGTTATACGTTGTACGTTATACGTTAAACGTTAGACGTTATATGTTATACGTTATACGTTGTACGTTATACGTTATATGTAATATGTAATACGTTATACGTTATACGCTATACGTTATACGTTATACGTTGTACGTTATACGTTATACGTTATTCGTTATACGTTATACGTTATACGTTATACGTTATACGTTACTCGTTACACGTAATATGTAATACGTTTTACATTTTCCGTTATTCGTTATACGTTATACGTTATACGTTATACGTTATACGTTATACGTTATACGTTATACGTTATGCGTTATACGCTATACGTTATGTGTTATAGGATGTACGTTATACGTTATACGTTATACGTTATACGTTATACGATATACTTTATACGTTATACGTTATACGTTATACGTTATACGTTATACGTTATACGTTATATGTTATACGTTATACGTTATACCTTATACGTTATACGTTATACGTTATACGTTATACGTTATACGTTATACCTTATACGTTATACGTTATACGTTATACGTTATACGTTATACGTTATACGTTATACGTTATACGTTATACGTTATACGTTATACGTTATACGTTATACGTTATACGTTATACGTTATACGTTATACGTTATACGTTATACGTTATACGTTATACGTTATGCGTTATACGCTATACGTTATGCATTATAGGTCATACCTTATACGTGATACGTCATACGTTATACGTTATACGTTATATGTTACGCGTTATACGCTATACGTAATGCGTTATAGGTCATACCTTATACGTGATACGTCATACGTTATACGTTATACGTTATACGTGATATGTTATACGTTATACGTTATACGTTATACGTTGTACGTTATACGTTAAACGTTAGACGTTATACGTTATACGTTATACGTTATACGTTATGCGTTATACGCTATACGTTATGCGTTATAGGATATACGTTATACGTTACACGTTATACGTTATACGTTATACGTTATACGTGATACGTCATACGTTATACGTTATACGTGATACGTTATACGTTATACGTTATACGTTATACGTTGTACGTTATACGTTAAACGTTAGACGTTATATGTTATACGTTATACGTTATACGTTGTACGTTATACGTTATATGTAATATGTAATACGTTATACGTTATACGCTATACGTTATACGTTATACGTTGTACGTTATACGTTATACGTTATTCGTTATACGTTATACGTTATACGTTATACGTTATACGTTACTCGTTACACGTAATATGTAATACGTTTTACATTTTACGTTATTCGTTATACGTTATACGTTATACGTTATACGTTATACGTTATACGTTATACGTTATACGTTATACGTTATACGTTATGCGTTATACGCTATACGTTATGTGTTATAGGATGTACGTTATACTTTATACGTTATACGTTATACGTTATACGATATACTTTATACGTTATACGTTATACGTTATACGTTATACGTTATACGTTATACGTTATACGTTATACGTTATACGTTGTACGTTATACGTTATACGCTATACGTTATACGTTATACGTTATACCTTATACGTTATACGTTATACGTTATACGTTATACGTTATACGTTATACGTTATACGTTATACGTTATATGTTATACGTTATACGTTATACGTTATACGTTGTACGTTATACGTTATACGTTATACGTTATACGTTATACGTTATACGTTACACGTTATACGTTATACGTTATACGTTATACGTTATACGTTATACGTTATACGTTATACGTTATACGTTATACGTTATACGTTATACGTTATGCGTTATACGCTATACGTTATGTGTTATAGGATGTACGTTATACGTTATACGTTATACGTTATACGTTATACGTTATACGATATACTTTATACGTTATACGTTATACGTTATACGTTATACGTTATACGTTATATGTTATACGTTATACGTTATACGTTATACGTTGTACGTTACACGTTAAACGTTAGACGTTATAAGTTATACGTTATACGTTATACGTTATACGTTATACGTTATACCTTATACGTTATACGTTGTACGTTATACGTTATACGTTATATGTTATACGTTATACGTTATACGTTATACGTTATACGTTATACGTTATACGTTATACGTTATACGTTATACGTTATACGTTATACGTTATACGTTATACGTTATACGTTATACGTTATACGTTATACGTTATACGTTATACGTTATACCTTATACGTTATACGTTATACGTTATACGTTATACGTTATACGTTATACGTTATACGTTATACGTTATACGTTATACGTTATACGTTATACGTTATACGTTATACGTTATACGTTATACGTTATACGTTATACGTTATACGTTATACGTTATACGTTATGCGTTATACGCTATACGTTATGCATTATAGGTCATACCTTATACGTGATACGTCATACGTTATACGTTATACGTTATATGTTACGCGTTATACGCTATACGTAATGCGTTATAGGTCATACCTTATACGTGATACGTCATACGTTATACGTTATACGTTATACGTGATATGTTATACGTTATACGTTATACGTTATACGTTGTACGTTATACGTTAAACGTTATACGTTATACGTTATACGTTATACGTTATACGTTATACGTTATACGTTATACGTTATACGTTATACGTTATACGTTATACGTTATACGTTATACGTTATACGTTATACGTTATACGTTATACGTTATACGTTATACGTTATGCGTTATACGTTATACGTTGTACGTTATACGTTATACGTTATTCGTTATACGTTATACGTTATACGTTATACGTTATACGTTCCTCGTTACACGTAATATGTAATACGTTTTACATTTTACGTTATTCGTTATACGTTATACGTTATACGTTATACGTTATACGTTATACGTTATACGTTATACGTTATACGTTATACGTTATGCGTTATACGCTATACGTTATGTGTTATAGGATGTACGTTATACGTTATACGTTATACGTTATACGTTATACGATATACTTTATACGTTATACGTTATACGTTATACGTTATACGTTATATGTTATACGTTATACGTTATACGTTATACGTTGTACGTTATACGTTAAACGTTAGACGTTATAAGTTATACGTTATACGTTATACGTTATACGTTATACGTTATACCTTATACGTTATACGTTGTACGTTATACGTTATACGTTATATGTTATACGTTATACGTTATACGTTATACGTTATACGTTATACGTTATACGTTATACGTTATACGTTATACGTTATACGTTATACGTTATACGTTATACGCTATACGTTATACGTTATACGTTATACCTTATACGTTATACGTTATACGTTATACGTTATACGTTATACGTTATACGTTATACGTTATACGTTATACGTTATACGTTATACGTTATACGTTATACGTTATACGTTATACGTTATACGTTATACGTTATACGTTATACGTTATGCGTTATACGCTATACGTTATGCATTATAGGTCATACCTTATACGTGATACGTCATACGTTATACGTTATACGTTATACGTTATACGTTATTCGTTATACGTTATACGTTATACGTTATACGTTATACGTTATACGTTATACGTTATACGTTATACGTTATACGTTATACGTTATACGTTATACGTTATACGTTATACGTTATACGTTATACGTTATACGTTATACGTTATACGTTATACGTTATACGTTATACGTTATACGTTATACGTTATACGTTATACGTTATACGTTATACGTTATACGTTATACGTTATACGTTATACGTTATACGTTATACGTTATACGTTATACGTTATACGTTATACGTTATGCGTTATACGCTATACGTTATGCGTTATAGGTCATACCTTATACGTGATACGTCATACGTTATACGTTATACGTTATACGTTATACGTTATTCGTTATACGTTATACGTTATACGTTATACGTTATACGTTATACGTTATACGTTATACGTTATACGTTATACGTTATACGTTATACGCTATACGTTATACGTTATACGTTATACGTTATACGTTATACGTTATACGTTATACGTTATACGTTATACGTTATACGTTATACGTTATACGTTATACGTTATACGTTATACGTTATACGTTATACGTTATACGTTATACGTTATACGTTATACGTTATACCTTATACGTTATACGTTATACGTTATGCGTTATACGTTATACGTTATACGTTATACGTTATACGTCATACGTTATACGTTATACGTTATACGTTATACGTGATACGTCATACGTTATACGTTATACGTGATACGTTATACGTTATACGTTATACGTTATACGTTGTACGTTATACGTTAAACGTTAGACGTTATATGTTATACGTTATACGTTGTACGTTATACGTTATATGTAATATGTAATACGTTATACGTTATACGTTATACGTTATACGTTATACGTTATACGTTATACCTTATACGTTATACGTTGTACGTTATACGTTATACGTTATATGTTATACGTTATACGTTATACGTTATACGTTATACGTTATACGTTATACGTTATACGTTATACGTTATACGTTATACGTTATACGTTATACGTTATACGTTATACGATATACGTTATACGTTATACGTTATACGTTATACCTTATACGTTATACGTTATACGTTATACGTTATACGTTATACGTTATACGTTATACGTTATACGTTATACGTTATACGTTATACGTTATACGTTATACGTTATACGTTATACGTTATACGTTATACGTTATACGTTATACGTTATACGTTATACGTTATACGTTATACGTTATACGTTATACGTTATACGTTATGCGTTATACGCTATACGTTATGCGTTATATGTCATACCTTATACGTGATACGTCATACGTTATACGTTATACGTTATACGTTATACGTTATTCGTTATACGTTATACGTTATACGTTATACGTTGTACGTTATACGTTGTACGTTATACGTTGTACGTTATACGTTATACGTTATACGTTATACGTTATACGTTATTCGTTATACGTTATACGTTATACGTTATACGTTATACGTTATACGTTATACGTTATACGTTATACGTTATACGTTATACGTTATACGTTATACGTTATACGTTATACGGTATACGTTATGCGTTATACATTATACGTTATACGTTATACGTTATACGTTATACGGTATACGTTATACGTTATGCGTTATACGTTATACGTTATACGTTATACGTTATACGTTTGACGTTATACGTTATACGGTATACGTTATGCGTTATACGCTATACGTTATGCGTTATAGGATATACGTTATGCGTTATAGGATATACGTTATGCGTTATAGGATATACGTTATACGTGATACGTTGTACGTTATACGTTATACGTTTGACGTTATACGTTATATGTTATACGTTATACGTTATACGTTATACGTTATACGTTGTACGTTATACGTTAAACGTTAGACGTTATACGTTATACGTTATACGTTATACGTTATACGTTATACGTTATACGTTATACGTTATGCGTTATACGCTATACGTTATGCGTTATAGGATATACGTTATACGTTACACGTTATACGTTATACGTTATACTTTATACGTTATACGTTATACGTTATACGTTATACGTTATACGTTATATGTTACGCGTTATACGCTATACGTAATGCGTTATAGGTCATACCTTATACGTGATACGTCATACGTTATACGTTATACGTTATACGTGATACGTTATACGTTATACGTTATACGTTATACGTTGTACGTTATACGTTAAACGTTAGACGTTATACGTTATACGTTATACGTTATACGTTATGCGTTATACGCTATACGTTATGCGTTATAGGATATACGTTATGCGTTATACGCTATACGTTATGCGTTATAGGATATACGTTATACGTTACACGTTATACGTTATACGTTATACTTTATACGTTATACGTTATACGTTATACGTTATACGTTATACGTTATATGTTACGCGTTATACGCTATACGTAATGCGTTATAGGTCATACCTTATACGTGATACGTCATACGTTATACGTTATACGTTATACGTGATACGTTATACGTTATACGTTATACGTTATACGTTGTACGTTATACGTTAAACGTTAGACGTTATACGTTATACGTTATACGTTATACGTTATGCGTTATACGCTATACGTTATGCGTTATAGGATATACGTTATACGTTACACGTTATACGTTATACGTTATACTTTATACGTTATACGTTATACGTTATACGTTATACGTCATACGTTATACGTTATACGTTATACGTTATACGTTATACGTTATACGTTATACGTCATACGTTATACGTTATACGTTATACGTTATACGTGATACGTCATACGTTATACGTTATACGTGATACGTTATACGTTATACGTTATACGTTATACGTTGTACGTTATACGTTAAACGTTAGACGTTATATGTTATACGTTATACGTTGTACGTTATACGTTATATGTAATATGTAATACGTTATACGTTATACGCTATACGTTATACGTTATACGTTGTACGTTATACGTTATACGTTATTCGTTATACGTTATACGTTATACGTTATACGTTATACGTTATACGTTACTCGTTACACGTAATATGTAATACGTTTTACATTTTACGTTACTCGTTATACGTTATACGTTATACGTTATACGTTATACGTTATACGTTATACGTTATACGTTATAGGTTATGCGTTATACGCTATACGTTATGTGTTATAGGATGTACGTTATACGTTATACGTTATACGTTATACGTTATACGATATACTTTATACGTTATACGTTATACGTTATACGTTATACGTTATATGTTATACGTTATACGTTATACGTTATACGTTGTACGTTATACGTTAAACGTTAGACGTTATAAGTTATACGTTATACGTTATACGTTATACGTTATACGTTATACCTTATACGTTATACGTTGTACGTTATACGTTATACGTTATATGTTATACGCTATACGTTATACGTTATACGTTATACGTTATACGTTATACGTTATACGTTATACGTTATACGTTATACGTTATACGTTATACGTTATACGTTATACGTTATACGTTATACGTTATACGTTATACGTTATACGTTATACGTTGTACGTTATACGTTGTACGTTATACGTTGTACGTTATACGTTGTACGTTATACGTTGTACGTTATACGTTGTACGTTATACGTTGTACGTTATACGTTATACGTTATACGTTATACGTTATACGTTATACGTTATACGTTATACGTTATACGTTATACGTTATACGTTATACGTTATACGTTATACGTTATACGTTATACGGTATACGTTATGCGTTATACGTTATACGTTATACGTTATACGTTATACGTTATACGGTATACGTTATACGTTATGCGTTATACGTTATACGTTATACGTTATACGTTATACGTTTGACGTTATACGTTATACGGTATACGTTATGCGTTATACGCTATACGTTATGCGTTATAGGATATACGTTATGCGTTATACGTTATACGTTATACGTTATACGTTATACGTTATACGTTATACGTTATACGTTATACGTTATACGTTATACGTTATACGTTGTACGTTATACGTTGTACGTTATACGTTGTACGTTATACGTTGTACGTTATACGTTATACGTTATACGTTATACGTTATACGTTATACGTTATACGTTATACGTTATACGTTATACGTTATACGTTACTCGTTATACGTAAAATGTAATACGTTTTACGTTATAAGTTATACGTTATACGTTATACGTTATACGTTATACGTTATACGTTATACGTTATACGTTATACGGTATACGTTATGCGTTATACATTATACGTTATACGTTATACGTTATACGTTATACGTTATACGTTATACGTTTGACGTTATACGTTATACGTTATACGGTATACGTTATACGTTATGCGTTATACGTTATACGTTATACGTTATACGTTATACGTTATACGTTATACGTTATACGTTATACGTTATACGTTATACGTTATTCGTTATACGTTATACGTTATACGTTACACGTTATACGGTATACGTTATACGTTATACGTTATACGTTATACGTTATACGTTATACGTTATACGTTATACGTTATACGTTATACGTTATACGTTATACGTTATACGTTGTACGTTTTACGTTATACGTTATACGTTATACGTTATACGTTATACGTTGTACGTTATACGTTGTACGTTATACATTGTACGTTATACGTTATACGTTATACGTTATACGTTATACGTTATACGTTATACGTTACACGTTATACGTTATACGTTATACGTTATACGTTATACGTTATACGTTATACGTTACTCGTTATACGTAAAATGTAATACGTTTTACGTTATAAGTTATACGTTATACGTTAAACGTTATACGTTATACGTTATACGTTATACGTTATACGCTATACGTTATACGTTGTACGTTATGCGTTATACGTTATGCGTTATACGTTATACGTTATACGTTATACGTTGTACGTTATACGTTATACGTTATACGTTATACGTTATACGTTATACGTTATGCGTTATACGTTATACGTTATACGTTATACGTTATACGTTATACGTTATACGTTATACGTTTGACGTTATACGTTATACGGTATACGTTATACGTTATGCGTTATACGTTATACGTTATACGTTATACGTTATACGTTTGACGTTATACGTTATACGGTATACGTTATGCGTTATACGCTATACGTTATGCGTTATAGGATATACGTTATGGGTTATAGGATATACGTTATACGTGATACGTTGTACGTTATACGTTATACGTTATACGTTATACGTTATACGTTATACGTTATGCGTTATACGTTATACGTTATACGTTATACGTTAAACGTTATACGTTATACGTTATACGTTATACGTTATACGTTATACGTTATACGTTATACGTTATACGTTATACGTTATACGTTATACGTTATACGTTATACGTTATACGTTATACGTTATACGTTATACGTTATACGTTATACGTTATACGTTATACATTATACGTTATACGTTATACGTTATTCGTTATACGTTGTTCGTTATACGTTATACGTTATACGACATACTTTATACGTTACTCGTTATACGTAAAATGTAATACGTTTTACGTTATAAGTTATACGTTATACGTTATACGTTATACGTTATACGTTATACGTTATACGTTATACGTTATACGTTATACGGTATACGTTATGCGTTATACATTATACGTTATACGTTATACGTTATACGTTATACGTTATACGTTATACGTTTGACGTTATACGTTATACGGTATACGTTATACGTTATGCGTTATACGTTATACGTTATACGTTATACGTTATAGTTTGACGTTATACGTTATACGGTATACGTTATGCGTTATACGCTATACGTTATGCGTTATAGGATATACGTTATGCGTTATAGGATATACGTTATACGTGATACGTTGTACGTTATACGTTATACGTTATACGTTATACGTTATACGTTATACGTTATTCGTTATACGTTATACGTTATACGTTATACGTTATACGTTATACGTTATACGTTATACGTTATACGTTATACGTTTTACGTTATACGTTATACGTTATACGTTATACATTATACGTTATACGTTATACGTTATACGTTATACGCTATTCGTTATACGTTATACGTTATACGTTATACGTTATACGTTATACGTTATACGTTATACGTTATACGTTATACGTTATACGTTGTAAGTTATACGTTATACGTTATACGTTATAGGTCATACCTTATACGTGATACGTCATACGTTATACGTTATACGTTATACGTTATTCGTTATCCGTTATACGTTATACGTTATACGTTATACGTTATACGTTATACGTTATACGTTATACGTTACACGTTATACGTTATACGTTATACGTTATACGTTATACGTTATACGTTATACGTTCTAAGTTATACGTTATACGTTATACGTTATAGGTCATACCTTATACGTGATACGTCATACGTTATACGTTATACGTTATACGTTATTCGTTATCCGTTATACGTTATACGTTATACGTTTTACGTTATAAGTTATACGTTATACGTTATACGTTATACGTTATACGTTATACGTTATACGTTATACGTTATACGTTATACGGTATACGTTATGCGTTATACATTATACGTTATACGTTATACGTTATACGTTATACGTTATACGTTATACGTTTGACGTTATACGTTATACGGTATACGTTATACGTTATGCGTTATACGTTATACGTTATACGTTATACGTTATAGTTTGACGTTATACGTTATACGGTATACGTTATGCGTTATACGCTATACGTTATGCGTTATAGGATATACGTTATGCGTTATAGGATATACGTTATACGTGATACGTTGTACGTTATACGTTATACGTTATACGTTATACGTTATACGTTATACGTTATTCGTTATACGTTATACGTTATACGTTATACGTTATACGTTATACGTTATACGTTATACGTTATACGTTATACGTTTTACGTTATACGTTATACGTTATACGTTATACATTATACGTTATACGTTATACGTTATACGTTATACGTTATTCGTTATACGTTATACGTTATACGTTATACGTTATACGTTATACGTTATACGTTATACGTTATACGTTATACGTTATACGTTATAAGTTATACGTTATACGTTATACGTTATAGGTCATACCTTATACGTGATACGTCATACGTTATACGTTATACGTTATACGTTATTCGTTATCCGTTATACGTTATACGTTATACGTTATACGTTATACGTTATACGTTAAACGTTATACGTTATACGTTATACGTTATACGATATACGTTATACGTTATACGTTGTACGTTATACGTTATACGTTATACGTTATACGTTATACGTTATACGTTATACGTTATACGTTATACGTTATACGTTATACGTTATACGTTATACGTTATACGTTATACGTTATACGTTATACGTTATACGTTATACGTTATACGTTATACGTTAAACGTTATACGTTATACGTTATACGTTATACGTTATACGCTATACGTTATACGTTGTACGTTATGCGTTATACGTTATGCGTTATACGTTACACGTTATACTTTATACGTTGTACGTTATACGTTATACGTTATACGTTATACGTTATTCGTTATACGTTATACGTTATACGTTATACGTTATACGTTATACGTTATACGTTATACGTTATACGTTATACGTTATACGTTATACGTTATGCGTTATACGCTATACGTTATGCGTTATAGGTCATACCTTATACGTGATACGTCATACGTTATACGTTATACGTTATACGTTATTCGTTATACGTTATACGTTATACGTTATACGTTATACGTTATACGTTATACGTTATACGTTATACGTTATACGTTATACGTTATACGTTATACGTTATACGTTATACGTTAAACGTTATACGTTATACGTTATACGTTATACGTTATACGCTATACGTTATACGTTGTACGTTATGCGTTATACGTTATGCGTTATACGTTATACGTTATACGTTATACGTTGTACGTTATACGTTATACGTTATACGTTATACGTTATTCGTTATACGTTATACGTCATACGTTATACGTTATACGTTATACGTTATACGTTATGCGTTATACGTTATACGTTAAACGTTATACGTCATACGTTATACGTTATACGATATACGTTATACGTTATACGTTGTACGTTATACGTTATACTTTATACGTTATACGTTATACGTTATACGTTATAAGTTATACGTTATACGTTATACGTTATAGGTCATACCTTATACGTGATACGTCATACGTTATACGTTATACGTTATACGTTATTCGTTATACGTTGTACGTTATACGTTATACGTTATACGTTATACGTTATACGTTATACGTTATACGTTATACGTTATACGTTCTACGTTATACGTTGTACGTTATACGTTGTACTTTATACGTTATACGTTATACGTTATACGATATACGTTATACGTTATACGTTATACGTTATATGTTTTACGTTATACCATATACGTTATACGTTATACATTATACGTTATACGTTATACGTTATACGTTATACGTTATTCGTTATACGTTATACGTTATACGTTATACGTTATACGTTATACGTTATACGTTACTCGTTATACGTAATATGAAATACGTTTCACGTTATAAGTTGTACGTTATACGTTATACGTTATACGTTATACGTTATACGTTATACGTTATACGGTATACGTTATGCGTTATACGTTATACGTTATACGTTATACGTTATACGTTATACGTTATACGTTATACGTTATACGTTATATGTTTTACGTTATACCATATACGTTATACGTTATACGTTATACGTTATACGTTATACGTTATACGTTATACGTTATACGTTATACGTTGTACGTTATACGTTATACGTTATACGTTATACGTTATACGTTATACGTTATGCGTTATACGCTATACGTTATGCGTTAAAGGTCATACCTTATACGTGATACGTCATACGTTATACGTTATACGTTATACGTTATTCGTTATACGTTATACGTTATACGTTATACGTTATACGTTATACGTTATACGTTATACGTTATACGTTATACGTTATACGTTATACGTTATACGTTATACGTTATACGTTATACGTTATACGTTATACGTTATACGTTATACGTTATACGTTATACGTTATACGTTATACGTTATACGTTATACGTTAAACGTTATACGTTATACGTTATACGTTATACGTTATACGCTATACGTTATACGTTATACGTTATACGTTATACGTTATACGTTATACGTTATACGTTATACGTTAAACGTTATACGTTATACGTTATACGTTATACGTTATACGTTATACGTTATACGTTATACGTTATACGTTATGCGTTATACGTTATACGTTATACGTTATACGTTATACGTTATACGTTATACGTTATACGTTATACGTTATACGTTATACGTTATACGTTATACGTTAAACGTTATACGTTATACGTTATACGTTATACGTTATACGCTATACGTTATACGTTGTACGTTATGCGTTATACGTTATGCGTTATACGTTGTACGTTATACGTTATACGTTGTACGTTATACGTTATACGTTATACGTTATACGTTATTCGTTATACGTTATACGTCATACGTTATACGTTATACTTTATACGTTATACGTTATGCGTTATACGCTATACGTTATGCGTTAAAGGTCATACCTTATACGTGATACGTCATACGTTATACGTTATACGTTATACGTTATTCGTTATACGTTATACGTTATACGTTATACGTTATACGTTATACGTTATACGTTATACGTTATACGTTATACGTTATACGTTATACGTTATACGTTATACGTTATACGTTGTACGTTATACGTTGTACTTTATACGTTATACGTTATACGTTATACGATATACGTTATACGTTATACGTTATACGTTATACGTTATATGTTTTACGTTATACCATATACGTTATACGTTATACATTATACGTTATACGTTATACGTTATACGTTATACGTTAAACGTTATACGTTATACGTTATACGTTATACGATATACGTTATACGTTATACGTTGTACGTTATACGTTATACGTTATACGTTATACGTTATACGTTATACGTTATACGTTATACGTTATACGTTATACGTTATACGTTATACGTTATACGTTATACGTTATACGTTATACGTTATACGTTATACGTTATACGTTATACGTTATACGTTAAACGTTATACGTTATACGTTATACGTTATACGTTATACGCTATACGTTATACGTTGTACGTTATGCGTTATACGTTATGCGTTATACGTTACACGTTATACTTTATACGTTGTACGTTATACGTTATACGTTATACGTTATACGTTATTCGTTATACGTTATACGTTATACGTTATACGTTATACGTTATACGTTATACGTTATACGTTATACGTTATACGTTATACGTTATACGTTATGCGTTATACGCTATACGTTATGCGTTATAGGTCATACCTTATACGTGATACGTCATACGTTATACGTTATACGTTATACGTTATTCGTTATACGTTATACGTTATACGTTATACGTTATACGTTATACGTTATACGTTATACGTTATACGTTATACGTTATACGTTATACGTTATACGTTATACGTTATACGTTAAACGTTATACGTTATACGTTATACGTTATACGTTATACGCTATACGTTATACGTTGTACGTTATGCGTTATACGTTATGCGTTATACGTTATACGTTATACGTTATACGTTGTACGTTATACGTTATACGTTATACGTTATACGTTATTCGTTATACGTTATACGTCATACGTTATACGTTATACGTTATACGTTATACGTTATGCGTTATACGTTATACGTTAAACGTTATACGTCATACGTTATACGTTATACGATATACGTTATACGTTATACGTTGTACGTTATACGTTATACTTTATACGTTATACGTTATACGTTATACGTTATAAGTTATACGTTATACGTTATACGTTATAGGTCATACCTTATACGTGATACGTCATACGTTATACGTTATACGTTATACGTTATTCGTTATACGTTGTACGTTATACGTTATACGTTATACGTTATACGTTATACGTTATACGTTATACGTTATACGTTATACGTTCTACGTTATACGTTGTACGTTATACGTTGTACTTTATACGTTATACGTTATACGTTATACGATATACGTTATACGTTATACGTTATACGTTATATGTTTTACGTTATACCATATACGTTATACGTTATACATTATACGTTATACGTTATACGTTATACGTTATACGTTATTCGTTATACGTTATACGTTATACGTTATACGTTATACGTTATACGTTATACGTTACTCGTTATACGTAATATGAAATACGTTTCACGTTATAAGTTGTACGTTATACGTTATACGTTATACGTTATACGTTATACGTTATACGTTATACGGTATACGTTATGCGTTATACGTTATACGTTATACGTTATACGTTATACGTTATACGTTATACGTTATACGTTATACGTTATATGTTTTACGTTATACCATATACGTTATACGTTATACGTTATACGTTATACGTTATACGTTATACGTTATACGTTATACGTTATACGTTGTACGTTATACGTTATACGTTATACGTTATACGTTATACGTTATACGTTATGCGTTATACGCTATACGTTATGCGTTAAAGGTCATACCTTATACGTGATACGTCATACGTTATACGTTATACGTTATACGTTATTCGTTATACGTTATACGTTATACGTTATACGTTATACGTTATACGTTATACGTTATACGTTATACGTTATACGTTATACGTTATACGTTATACGTTATACGTTATACGTTATACGTTATACGTTATACGTTATACGTTATACGTTATACGTTATACGTTATACGTTATACGTTATACGTTATACGTTAAACGTTATACGTTATACGTTATACGTTATACGTTATACGCTATACGTTATACGTTATACGTTATACGTTATACGTTATACGTTATACGTTATACGTTATACGTTAAACGTTATACGTTATACGTTATACGTTATACGTTATACGTTATACGTTATACGTTATACGTTATACGTTATGCGTTATACGTTATACGTTATACGTTATACGTTATACGTTATACGTTATACGTTATACGTTATACGTTATACGTTATACGTTATACGTTATACGTTAAACGTTATACGTTATACGTTATACGTTATACGTTATACGCTATACGTTATACGTTGTACGTTATGCGTTATACGTTATGCGTTATACGTTGTACGTTATACGTTATACGTTGTACGTTATACGTTATACGTTATACGTTATACGTTATTCGTTATACGTTATACGTCATACGTTATACGTTATACTTTATACGTTATACGTTATGCGTTATACGCTATACGTTATGCGTTAAAGGTCATACCTTATACGTGATACGTCATACGTTATACGTTATACGTTATACGTTATTCGTTATACGTTATACGTTATACGTTATACGTTATACGTTATACGTTATACGTTATACGTTATGCGTTATACGCTATACGTTATGCGTTAAAGGTCATACCTTATACGTGATACGTCATACGTTATACGTTATACGTTATACGTTATTCGTTATACGTTATACGTTATACGTTATACGTTATACGTTATACGTTATACGTTATACGTTATACGTTATACGTTATACGTTATACGTTATACGTTATACGTTATACGTTATACGTTATACGTTATACGTTATACGTTATACGTTATACGTTATACGTTATACGTTATACGTTATACGTTATACGTTAAACGTTATACGTTATACGTTATACGTTATACGTTATACGCTATACGTTATACGTTATACGTTATACGTTATACGTTATACGTTATACGTTATACGTTATACGTTAAACGTTATACGTTATACGTTATACGTTATACGTTATACGTTATACGTTATACGTTATACGTTATACGTTATGCGTTATACGTTATACGTTATACGTTATACGTTATACGTTATACGTTATACGTTATACGTTATACGTTATACGTTATACGTTATACGTTATACGTTAAACGTTATACGTTATACGTTATACGTTATACGTTATACGCTATACGTTATACGTTGTACGTTATGCGTTATACGTTATGCGTTATACGTTGTACGTTATACGTTATACGTTGTACGTTATACGTTATACGTTATACGTTATACGTTATTCGTTATACGTTATACGTCATACGTTATACGTTATACTTTATACGTTATACGTTATGCGTTATACGCTATACGTTATGCGTTAAAGGTCATACCTTATACGTGATACGTCATACGTTATACGTTATACGTTATACGTTATTCGTTATACGTTATACGTTATACGTTATACGTTATACGTTATACGTTATACGTTATACGTTATACGTTATACGTTATACGTTATACGTTATACGTTATACGTTATACGTTGTACGTTATACGTTGTACTTTATACGTTATACGTTATACGTTATACGATATACGTTATACGTTATACGTTATACGTTATACGTTATATGTTTTACGTTATACCATATACGTTATACGTTATACATTATACGTTATACGTTATACGTTATACGTTATACGTTAAACGTTATACGTTATACGTTATACGTTATACGATATACGTTATACGTTATACGTTGTACGTTATACGTTATACGTTATACGTTATACGTTATACGTTATACGTTATACGTTATACGTTATACGTTATACGTTATACGTTATACGTTATACGTTATACGTTATACGTTATACGTTATACGTTATACGTTATACGTTATACGTTATACGTTAAACGTTATACGTTATACGTTATACGTTATACGTTATACGCTATACGTTATACGTTGTACGTTATGCGTTATACGTTATGCGTTATACGTTACACGTTATACTTTATACGTTGTACGTTATACGTTATACGTTATACGTTATACGTTATTCGTTATACGTTATACGTTATACGTTATACGTTATACGTTATACGTTATACGTTATACGTTATACGTTATACGTTATACGTTATACGTTATGCGTTATACGCTATACGTTATGCGTTATAGGTCATACCTTATACGTGATACGTCATACGTTATACGTTATACGTTATACGTTATTCGTTATACGTTATACGTTATACGTTATACGTTATACGTTATACGTTATACGTTATACGTTATACGTTATACGTTATACGTTATACGTTATGCGTTATACGTTATACGTTATACGTTATACGTTATACGTTATACGTTATACGTTATACGTTATACGTTATACGTTATACGTTATACGTTATACGTTATACGTTATACGTTATATGTTTTACGTTATACCATATACGTTATACGTTATACGTTATACGTTATACGTTATACGTTATACGTTATACGTTATACGTTATACGTTGTACGTTATACGTTATACGTTATACGTTATACGTTATACGTTATACGTTATGCGTTATACGCTATACGTTATGCGTTAAAGGTCATACCTTATACGTGATACGTCATACGTTATACGTTATACGTTATACGTTATTCGTTATACGTTATACGTTATACGTTATACGTTATACGTTATACGTTATACGTTATACGTTATACGTTATACGTTATACGTTATACGTTATACGTTATACATTATACGTTATACGTTATACGTTATACGTTATACGTTATACGTTATACGTTATACGTTATACGTTATACGTTATACGTTATACGTTAAACGTTATACGTTATACGTTATACGTTATACGTTATACGCTATACGTTATACGTTATACGTTATACGTTATACGTTATACGTTATACGTTATACGTTATACGTTAAACGTTATACGTTATACGTTATACGTTATACGTTATACGTTATACGTTATACGTTATACGTTATACGTTATGCGTTATACGTTATACGTTATACGTTATACGTTATACGTTATACGTTATACGTTATACGTTATACGTTATACGTTATACGTTATACGTTATACGTTAAACGTTATACGTTATACGTTATACGTTATACGTTATACGCTATACGTTATACGTTGTACGTTATGCGTTATACGTTATGCGTTATACGTTGTACGTTATACGTTATACGTTGTACGTTATACGTTATACGTTATACGTTATACGTTATTCGTTATACGTTATACGTCATACGTTATACGTTATACTTTATACGTTATACGTTATGCGTTATACGCTATACGTTATGCGTTAAAGGTCATACCTTATACGTGATACGTCATACGTTATACGTTATACGTTATACGTTATTCGTTATACGTTATACGTTATACGTTATACGTTATACGTTATACGTTATACGTTATACGTTATACGTTATACGTTATACGTTATACGTTATACGTTATACGTTGTACGTTATACGTTGTACTTTATACGTTATACGTTATACGTTATACGATATACGTTATACGTTATACGTTATACGTTATACGTTATATGTTTTACGTTATACCATATACGTTATACGTTATACATTATACGTTATACGTTATACGTTATACGTTATACGTTATTCGTTATACGTTATACGTTATACGTTATACGTTATACGTTATACGTTATACGTTATACGTTACTCGTTATACGTAATATGAAATACGTTTCACGTTATAAGTTGTACGTTATACGTTATACGTTATACGTTATACGATATACGTTATACGTTATACGTTATACGTTATACGGTATACGTTATGCGTTATAGGTTAGACGTTATACGTTATACGTTATACGTTATACGTTATACGTTATACGTTATACGTTATACGTTAAACGTTATACGTTATACGTTATACGTTATACGTTATACGTTATACGTTATACGTTATACGTTGTACGTTATACGTTATACGTTATACGTTATACGTTATACGTTATACGTTATGCGTTATACGCTATACGTTATGCGTTAAAGGTCATACCTTATACGTGATACGTCATACGTTATACGTTATACGTTATACGTTATTCGTTATACGTTATACGTTATACGTTATACGTTATACGTTATACGTTATACGTTATACGTTATACGTTATACGTTATACGTTATACGTTATACGTTATACGTTATACGTTATACGTTATACGTTATACGTTATACGTTATACGTTATACGTTATACGTTATACGTTAAACGTTATACGTTATACGATATACGTTATACGTTATACGCTATACGTTATACGTTATACGTTATACGTTATACGTTATACGTTATACGTTATACGTTATACGTTATACGTTATACGTTATACGTTAAACGTTATACGTTATACGTTATACGTTATACGTTATACGTTATACGTTATACGTTATACGTTGTACGTTATACGTTATACGTTATACGTTATACGTTATGCGTTATACGCTATACGTTATGCGTTAAAGGTCATACCTTATACGTGATACGTCATACGTTATACGTTATACGTTATACGTTATTCGTTATACGTTATACGTTATACGTTATACGTTATACGTTATACGTTATACGTTATACGTTATACGTTATACGTTATACGTTATACGTTATACGTTATACGTTATACGTTGTACGTTATGCGTTAAACATTATACGTTATACGATATACGTTATACGTTATACGTTATGCGTTATAGCATATACCTTATTCGTTGTACGTTATGCGTTAAACATTATACGTTATACGATATACGTTATACGTTATACGTTATGCGTTATAGCATATACCTTATTCGTTATACGTTATACGTTATACGTTATACGTTATACGTTATACGTTATACGTTATACGTTATACGTTATACGTTATACGTTATATGTTATACGTTATACGTTATACGTTATACGTTATACGTTATACGTTATACGTTATACGTTATACGTTATACGTTATACGTTATACGTTATACGTTATACGTTATACGTTACACGTTATACGTTATACGTTACGCGTTATACGCTATACGTTATGCGTTATAGGTCATACCTTATACTTGATACGTCATACGTTATACGTTATACGTTATACGTTATTCGTTATACGTTATACGTAATACGTTATACGTTATACGTTATACGTTATACGTTATACGTTATACGTTGTACGTTATGCGTTAAACATTATACGTTATACGATATACGTTATACGTTATACGTTATGCGTTATAGCATATACCTTATTCGTTGTACGTTATGCGTTAAACATTATACGTTATACGATATACGTTATACGTTATACGTTATGCGTTATAGCATATACCTTATTCGTTATACGTTATACGTTATACGTTATACGTTATACGTTATACGTTATACGTTATACGTTATACGTTATACGTTATACGTTATACGTTATACGTTATACGTTATACGTTATACGTTATACGTTATTCGTTATACGTTATACGTTATACGTTATACGTTATACGTTATACGTTATACGTTATACGTTATACGTTATACGTTATACGTTATACGTTATACGTTATGCGTTATACGCTATACGTTATGCGTTATAGGTCATACCTTATACGTGTTACGTCATACGTTATACGTTATACATTATACGTTATTCGTTATACGTTATACGTTATACGTTATACGTTATACGTTATACGTTATACGTTATACGTTATACGTTATACGTTATACGTTATACGTTATACGTTATACGTTATACGTTATACGTTATACGTTATACGTTATACGTTATACGTTATACGTTATACGTTATACGTTATACGTTATACGTTATACGTTATACGTTATACGTTATACGTTATACGTTATACGTTATACGTTATACGTTTGACGTTATACGCTATACGGTATACGTTATACGTTATACATTATACGTTATTCGTTATAGGATATACGTTATGCATTATAGGATATACGTTATACGTGATACGTTGTACGTTATACGTTATACGTTATACGTTATACGTTATACGTTATACGTTATACGTTATACGTTATACGTTATACGTTATACGTTATACGTTATACGTTATACGTTATACGTTATACGTTATACGTTATACGTTATACGTTATACGTTATACGTTATACGTTATACGTTATACGTTTGACGTTATACGCTATACGGTATACGTTATGCGTTATTCGCTATACGTTATGCGTTATAGGATATACGTTATGCATTATAGGATATACGTTATACGTTATACGTTATACGTTATACGTTATACGTTATACGTTAAACGTTATACGTTATACGTTATACGTTATACGTTATACGTTATACGTTATACGTTATACGATATACGTTATACGTTATACGTTGTACGTTATACGTTATACGTTATACGTTATACGTTATACGTTATACGTTATACGTTATACGTTATACGTTATACGTTATACGTTATACGTTATACGTTATACGTTATTCGTTAAACGTTATACGTTATGCGTTATAGGATATACGTTATACGTTATACGTTATACGTTATACGTTATACGTTATACGTTCTACGTTCTACGTTATACGTTGTACGTTATACGTTGTACGTTATACGTTATACGTTATACGTTGTACGTTATACGTTATACGTTATACGTTGTACGTTATACGTTATACGTTATACGTTATACGTTATACGTTATACGTTATACGTTATACGTTATACGTTATACGTTATACGTTCTACGTTCTACGTTATACGTTGTACGTTATACGTTGTACGTTATACGTTATACGTTATACGTTGTACGTTATACGTTATACGTTATACGTTGTACGTTATACGTTATACGTTATACGTTATACGTTATACGTTATACGTTATACGTTATACGTTATACGTTATACGTTATACGTTATACGTTATACGTTATACGTTATACGTTATACGTTATACGTTATACGTTATTCGTTATACGTTACACGTTATACGTTATACGTTATACGTTATACGTTATACGTTTTACGTTATACGTTATACGTTATACGTTATACATTATACGTTATACGTTATACGTTATACGTTATACGTTATACGTTATACGTTATTCGTTGTACGTTATACGTTATACGTTATACGTTATACGTTATACGTTATACGTTATACGTTATACGTTATACGTTATACGTTATACGTTATACGTTATACGTTATACGTTATACGTTATACGTTATACGTTATACGTTATTCGTTGTACGTTATACGTTATACGTTATACGTTATACGTTATACGTTATACGTTATACGTTATACGATATACGTTATACGTTATACGTTGTACGTTATACGTTATACGTTATACGTTATACGTTATACGTTATACGTTATACGTTATACGTTATACGTTATACGTTATACGTTATACGTTATACGTTATACGTTATACGTTATACGTTATACGTTATACGTTATACGTTATACGTTATACGTAATACGTTATACGTTATTCGTTATACGTTATACGTTATACGTTATACGTTATACGTTATACGTTATACGTTTTACGTTATACGTTATACGTTATACGTTATACATTATACGTTATACGTTATACGTTATACGTTATACGTTATTCGTTGTACGTTATACGTTATACGTTATGCGTTATACGTTATACGTTATACGTTATACGTTATACGTTATACGTTATACGTTATACGTTATACGTTATACGTTATACGTTATACGTTATACGTTATACGTTATACGTTATTCGTTGTACGTTATACGTTATACGTTATACGTTATACGTTATACGTTATACGTTATACGTTATACGTTATACGATATACGTTATACGTTATACGTTGTACGTTATACGTTATACGTTATACGTTATACGTTATACGTTATACGTTATACGTTATACGTTATACGTTATACGTTATACGTTATACGTTATACGTTATACGTTATTCGTTAAACGTTATACGTTATGCGTTATAGGATATACGTTATACGTTATACGTTATACGTTATACGTTATACGTTATACGTTCTACGTTCTACGTTATACGTTGTACGTTATACGTTGTACGTTATACGTTATACGTTATACGTTGTACGTTATACGTTATACGTTATACGTTGTACGTTATACGTTATACGTTATACGTTATACGTTATACGTTATACGTTATACGTTATACGTTATACGTTATACGTTATACGTTATACGTTATACGTTATACGTTATACGTTATACGTTATACGTTATACGTTATACGTTATTCGTTATACGTTACACGTTATACGTTATACGTTATACGTTATACGTTTTACGTTATACGTTTTACGTTATACGTTATACATTATACGTTATACGTTATACGTTATACGTTATACGTTATACGTTATACGTTATTCGTTGTACGTTATACGTTATACGTTATACGTTATACGTTATACGTTATACGTTATACGTTATACGTTATACGTTATACGTTATACGTTATACGTTATACGTTATACGTTATACGTTATACGTTATACGTTATACGTTATACGTTATACGTTATACGTTATACGTTATACGTTATACGTTATACGTTATACGTTATACGTTATACGTTATACGTTATACGTTATACGTTATACGTTATACGTTATACGTTATACGTTATACGTTATACGTTATACGTTATACGTTATACGTTTGACGTTATACGCTATACGGTATACGTTATACGTTATACATTATACGTTATTCGTTATAGGATATACGTTATGCATTATAGGATATACGTTATACGTGATACGTTGTACGTTATACGTTATACGTTATACGTTATACGTTATACGTTATACGTTATACGTTATACGTTATACGTTATACGTTATACGTTATACGTTATACGTTATACGTTATACGTTATACGTTATACGTTATACGTTATACGTTATACGTTATACGTTATACGTTATACGTTATACGTTATACGTTTGACGTTATACGCTATACGGTATACGTTATGCGTTATTCGCTATACGTTATGCGTTATAGGATATACGTTATGCATTATAGGATATACGTTATACGTTATACGTTATACGTTATACGTTATACGTTATACGTTAAACGTTATACGTTATACGTTATACGTTATACGTTATACGTTATACGTTATACGTTATACGATATACGTTATACGTTATACGTTGTACGTTATACGTTATACGTTATACGTTATACGTTATACGTTATACGTTATACGTTATACGTTATACGTTATACGTTATACGTTATACGTTATACGTTATACGTTATTCGTTAAACGTTATACGTTATGCGTTATAGGATATACGTTATACGTTATACGTTATACGTTATACGTTATACGTTATACGTTCTACGTTCTACGTTATACGTTGTACGTTATACGTTGTACGTTATACGTTATACGTTATACGTTGTACGTTATACGTTATACGTTATACGTTGTACGTTATACGTTATACGTTATACGTTATACGTTATACGTTATACGTTATACGTTATACGTTATACGTTATACGTTATACGTTCTACGTTCTACGTTATACGTTGTACGTTATACGTTGTACGTTATACGTTATACGTTATACGTTGTACGTTATACGTTATACGTTATACGTTGTACGTTATACGTTATACGTTATACGTTATACGTTATACGTTATACGTTATACGTTATACGTTATACGTTATACGTTATACGTTATACGTTATACGTTATACGTTATACGTTATACGTTATACGTTATACGTTATTCGTTATACGTTACACGTTATACGTTATACGTTATACGTTATACGTTTTACGTTATACGTTATACGTTATACGTTATACATTATACGTTATACGTTATACGTTATACGTTATACGTTATACGTTATACGTTATTCGTTGTACGTTATACGTTATACGTTATACGTTATACGTTATACGTTATACGTTATACGTTATACGTTATACGTTATACGTTATACGTTATACGTTATACGTTATACGTTATACGTTATACGTTATACGTTATACGTTATTCGTTGTACGTTATACGTTATACGTTATACGTTATACGTTATACGTTATACGTTATACGTTATACGATATACGTTATACGTTATACGTTGTACGTTATACGTTATACGTTATACGTTATACGTTATACGTTATACGTTATACGTTATACGTTATACGTTATACGTTATACGTTATACGTTATACGTTATACGTTATACGTTATACGTTATACGTTATACGTTATACGTTATACGTTATACGTAATACGTTATACGTTATTCGTTATACGTTATACGTTATACGTTATACGTTATACGTTATACGTTATACGTTTTACGTTATACGTTATACGTTATACGTTATACATTATACGTTATACGTTATACGTTATACGTTATACGTTATTCGTTGTACGTTATACGTTATACGTTATGCGTTATACGTTATACGTTATACGTTATACGTTATACGTTATACGTTATACGTTATACGTTATACGTTATACGTTATACGTTATACGTTATACGTTATACGTTATACGTTATTCGTTGTACGTTATACGTTATACGTTATACGTTATACGTTATACGTTATACGTTATACGTTATACGTTATACGATATACGTTATACGTTATACGTTGTACGTTATACGTTATACGTTATACGTTATACGTTATACGTTATACGTTATACGTTATACGTTATACGTTATACGTTATACGTTATACGTTATACGTTATACGTTATTCGTTAAACGTTATACGTTATGCGTTATAGGATATACGTTATACGTTATACGTTATACGTTATACGTTATACGTTATACGTTCTACGTTCTACGTTATACGTTGTACGTTATACGTTGTACGTTATACGTTATACGTTATACGTTGTACGTTATACGTTATACGTTATACGTTGTACGTTATACGTTATACGTTATACGTTATACGTTATACGTTATACGTTATACGTTATACGTTATACGTTATACGTTATACGTTATACGTTATACGTTATACGTTATACGTTATACGTTATACGTTATACGTTATACGTTATACGTTATTCGTTATACGTTACACGTTATACGTTATACGTTATACGTTATACGTTTTACGTTATACGTTTTACGTTATACGTTATACATTATACGTTATACGTTATACGTTATACGTTATACGTTATACGTTATACGTTATTCGTTGTACGTTATACGTTATACGTTATACGTTATACGTTATACGTTATACGTTATACGTTATACGTTATACGTTATACGTTATACGTTATACGTTATACGTTATACGTTATACGTTATACGTTATACGTTATACGTTATTCGTTGTACGTTATACGTTATACGTTATACGTTATACGTTATACGTTATACGTTATACGTTATACGATATACGTTATACGTTATACGTTGTACGTTATACGTTATACGTTATACGTTATACGTTATACGTTATACGTTATACGTTATACGTTATACGTTATACGTTATACGTTATACGTTATACGTTATACGTTATACGTTATACGTTATACGTTATACGTTGTACGTTATACGTTGTACGTTATACGTTGTACGTTATACGTTATACGTTATACGTTTTACGTTATACGTTATACGTTATACGTTATACATTATACGTTATACGTTGTACGTTATACGTTATACGTTATTCGTTATACGTTGTACGTTATACGTTATACGTTATTCGTTATACGTTATACGTTGTACGTTATACGTTATACGTTATACGTTATACGTTATACGTTATACGTTATACGTTATACGTTTTACGTTATACGTTATACGTTATACGTTATACATTATACGTTATACGTTGTACGTTATACGTTATACGTTATACGTTATACGTTATACGTTATACGTTATACGTTTTACGTTATACGTTATACGTTATACGTTATACATTATACGTTATACGTTATACGTTATACGTTATACGTTATTCGTTATACGTTATACGTTATACGTTATACGTTATACGTTTTACGTTATACGTTATACGTTATACCTTATACATTATACGTTATACGTTATACGTTATACGTTATACGTTATTCGTTGTACGTTATGCGTTATACGTTATACGTTATACGTTATACGTTATACGTTATACGTTACTCGTTATACGTTATACGTTATACGTTATACGTTAAACGTTATACGTTATACGTTATACGTTATACGTTATACGTTATACGTTATACGTTATACGTTATACGTTATACGTTATACGTTATACGTTATACGTTATACGGTATACGTTATACGTTATACGTTATACGTGACTCGTTATACGTAATATGTAATACGTTTTACGTTATAAGTTATACGTTATACGTTTTACGTTATACGTTATACGTTATACGATATACGTTATACGTTATACGTTATGCGTTATAGGATATACGTTATACGTTATACGTTATACGTTATACGTTATACATTATACGTTATACGTTATACGTTATACGTTATACGTTATAGGTTGTACGTTATACGTTATACGTTATACGTTATACGTTATACGTTATACGTTATACGTTATACGTTATGCGTTATACGTTATACGTTATACGTTATAAGTTATACGTTATACGTTATACGTTATACGTTATACGTTATACGTTATACGTTATACGTTATACGTTATACGTTATACGTTATACGTTATACGTTATACGTTATACGTTATACGTTATACGTTATACGTTATACGTTATACGTTATACGTTATACGTTATACGTTATACGTAATACGTTATACGTTATTCGTTATACGTTATACGTTATACGTTATACGTTATACGTTATACGTTATACGTTATACGTTATACGTTATACGTTATACGTTATACGTTATACGTTATACGTTATACGTTATACGTTATTCGTTGTACGTTATACGTTATACGTTATACGTTATACGTTATACGTTATACGTTATACGTTATACGTTATACGATATACGTTATACGTTATACGTTGTACGTTATACGTTATACGTTATACGTTATACGTTATACGTTATACGTTATACGTTATACGTTATACGTTATACGTTATACGTTATACGTTATACGTTATACGTTATACGTTATACGTTATTCGTTAAACGTTATACGTTATGCGTTATAGGATATACGTTATACGTTATACGTTATACGTTATACGTTCTACGTTCTACGTTATACGTTGTACGTTATACGTTGTACGTTATACGTTATACGTTATACGTTGTACGTTATACGTTATACGTTATACGTTGTACGTTATACGTTATACGTTATACGTTATACGTTATACGTTATACGTTATACGTTATTCGTTATACGTTATACGTTATACGTTATACGTTATACGTTTTACGTTATACGTTATACGTTATACGTTATACATTATACGTTATACGTTGTACGTTATACGTTATACGTTATTCGTTGTACGTTATACGTTATACGTTATACGTTATACGTTATACGTTATACGTTATACGTTACTCGTTATACGTTATACGTTATACGTTATACGTTAAACGTTATACGTTATACGTTATACGTTATACGTTATACGTTATACGTTAGACGTTATACGTTATACGTTATACGTTATACGTTATACGTTATACGTTATACGTTATACGTTATACGTTATACGTTATACGTTATTCGTTGTACGTTATACGTTATACGTTATACGTTATACGTTATACGTTATACGTTACTCGTTATACGTTATACGTTATACGTTATACGTTATACGTTATACGTTATACGTTATACGTTACTCGTTATACGTAATATGTAATACGTTTTACGTTATAAGTTATACGTTATACGTTATACGTTATACGTTGTACGTTATACGTTATACGTTAGACGTTATACGTTATACGTTATACGCTATACGTTATACGTTATACGTTATACGCTATACGTTGTACGTTGTACGTTATGCGTTGTACGTTATGCGTTATACGTTATACGTTATTCGTTATACGTTGTACGTTATACTTTATACGTTATACGTTATACGATATTCGTTATACGTTATACGTTATACGTTATACGTTATACGTTATACCATATACGTTATACGTTATACGTTATACGTTATACGTTATACGTTATACGTTATACGTTATACGTTATACGTTATACGTTATATGTTATACGTTATACGTTATACGTTATACGTTATACGTTATACGTTACTCGTTATACGTAATATGTAATACGTTTTACGTTATAAGTTATACGTTATACGTTATATAATACGTTATACGTTATACGTTATACGTTATACGTTATACGTTATACGTTATACGTTATACGTTATACGGTATACGTTATGCGTTATACGTTATACGTTATACGTTATACGTTATACGTTATACGTTTTACGTTATACGTTATACGTTATACGATATACGTTATACGTTATACGTTATGCGTTATACGTTATACGTTATACGTTATACGTTATTCGTTGTACGTTATACGTTATACGTTATACGTTCTACGTTATACGTTATACGTTATACGTTATACGATATACGTTATACGTTATACGTTGTACGTTATACGTTATACGTTATACGTTATACGTTATACGTTATACGTTATACGTTATACGTTATACGTTATACGTTATACGTTATACGTTATACGTTATACGTTATACGTTATACGTTGTACGTTATACGTTGTACGTTATACGTTGTACGTTATACGTTATACGTTAGACGTTATACGTTATACGTTATACGCTATACGTTATACGTTATACGTTATACGTTATACGTTAGACGTTATACGTTATACGTTATACGTTATACGATATACGTTATACGTTATACGTTGTACGTTATACGTTATACGTTATACGTTATACGTTATACGTTATACGTTATACGTTATACGTTATACGTTATACGTTATACGTTATTCGTTATACGTTATACGTTATACGTTATACGTTATACGTTTTACGTTATACGTTATACGTTATACGTTATACATTATACGTTATACGTTGTACGTTATACGTTATACGTTATTCGTTGTACGTTATACGTTATACGTTATACGTTATACGTTATACGTTATACGTTACTCGTTATACGTTATACGTTATACGTTATACGTTAAACGTTATACGTTATACGTTATACGTTATACGTTATACGTTATACGTTAGACGTTATACGTTATACGTTATACGTTATACGTTATACGTTATACGTTATACGTTATACGTTATACGTTATTCGTTGTACGTTATACGTTATACGTTATACGTTATACGTTATACGTTATACGTTACTCGTTATACGTTATACGTTATACGTTATACGTTATACGTTATACGTTATACGTTATACGTTACTCGTTATACGTAATATGTAATACGTTTTACGTTATAAGTTATACGTTATACGTTATACGTTATACGTTGTACGTTATACGTTATACGTTAGACGTTATACGTTATACGTTATACGCTATACGTTATACGTTATACGTTATACGCTATACGTTATACGTTGTACGTTATGCGTTGTACGTTATGCGTTATACGTTATACGTTATACGTTATACGTTATACGTTATACGTTATACGTTATACGTTATACGTTATACGTTATACGTTATACGTTATACGTTACACGTTATACGTTATTCGTTGTACGTTATACGTTATACGTTATACGTTATACGTTATACGTTATACGTTATACGTTATACGTTATACGTTATACGTTATACGTTATACGTTATACGTTATACGTTATACGTTATACGTTATACGTTATACGTTATATGTTATACGTTATACGTTATACGTTATACGTTATACGTTATACGTTACTCGTTATACGTAATATGTAATACGTTTTACGTTATAAGTTATACGTTATACGTTATATAATACGTTATACGTTATACGTTATACGTTATACGTTATACGTTATACGTTATACGTTATACGTTATACGGTATACGTTATGCGTTATACGTTATACGTTATACGTTATACGTTATACGTTATACGTTTTACGTTATACGTTATACGTTATACGATATACGTTATACGTTATACGTTATGCGTTATAGGATATACGTTATACGTTATACGTTATACGTTATACGTTATACGTTATACGTTATACGTTATACGTTATACGTTATACGTTATACGTTATACGTTATACGTTATACGTTATACGTTATACGATATTCGTTATACGTTATACGTTATACGTTATACGTTATACGTTATACCATATACGTTATACGTTATACGTTATACGTTACACGTTATACGTTATACGTTATACGTTATACGTTATACGTTATACGATATACGTTATACGTTATACGTTGTACGTTATACGTTATACGTTATACGTTATACGTAATACGTTATACGTTATACGTTATACGTTATACGTTATACGTTATACGTTATACGTTATACGTTATATGTTATACGTTATACGTTATACGTTATACGTTATACGTTATACGTTACTCGTTATACGTAATATGTAATACGTTTTACGTTATAAGTTATACGTTATACGTTATATAATACGTTATACGTTATACGTTATACGTTAACGTTATACGTTATACGTTATACGTTATACGTTATACGGTATACGTTATGCGTTATACGTTATACGTTATACGTTATACGTTATACGTTATACGTTTTACGTTATACGTTATACGTTATACGATATACGTTATACGTTATACGTTATGCGTTATAGGATATACGTTATACGTTATACGTTATACGTTATACGTTATACGTTATACGTTATACGTTATACGTTATACGTTATACGTTATACGTTATACGTTATACGTTATACGTTATACGTTATACGTTATACGTTATACGTTATACGTTATACGTTATACGTTATACGTTATACGTTATACGTTATACGTTATACGTTATACGTTATACGTTATACGTTATACGTTATACGTTATACGTTATACGTTATACGTTATACGTTATACGTTATACGTTATACGTTATATGTTATACGTTATACGTTATACGTTATACGTTATACGTTATACGTTACTCGTTATACGTAATATGTAATACGTTTTACGTTATAAGTTATACGTTATACGTTATATAATACGTTATACGTTATACGTTATACGTTATACGTTATACGTTATACGTTATACGTTATACGTTATACGTTATACGTTATACGTTATACGTTATACGTTATACGTTATACGTTATACGTTACACGTTATACGTTATTCGTTGTACGTTATACGTTATACGTTATACGTTATACGTTATACGTTATACGTTATACGTTATACGTTATACGTTATACGTTATACGTTATACGTTATACGTTATACGTTATACGTTATACGTTATACGTTATTCGTTATACGTTATACGTTATACGTTATACGTTATACGTTATACGTTTTACGTTATACGTTATACGTTATACGTTATACATTATACGTTATACGTTATACGTTATACGTTATACGTTATACGTTATACGTTATTCGTTGTACGTTATACGTTATACGTTATACGTTATACGTTATACGTTATACGTTATACGTTATACGTTATACGTTATACGTTATACGTTATACGTTATACGTTATACGTTATACGTTATACGTTATACGTTATACGTTATACGTTATTCGTTGTACGTTATACGTTATACGTTATACGTTCTACGTTATACGTTATACGTTATACGTTATACGATATACGTTATACGTTATACGTTGTACGTTATACGTTATACGTTATACGTTATACGTTATACGTTATACGTTATACGTTATACGTTATACGTTATACGTTATACGTTATACGTTATTCGTTGTACATTATACGTTATACGTTATACGTTATACGTTATACGTTATACGTTATACGTTATACGTTATACGATATACGTTATACGTTATACGTTGTACGTTATACGTTATACGTTATACGTTATACGTTATACGTTATACGTTATACGTTATACGTTATACGTTATACGTTATACGTTATACGTTATACGTTATACGTTATACGTTATACGTTATTCGTTAAACGTTATACGTTATGCGTTATAGGATATACGTTATACGTTATACGTTATACGTTATACGTTCTACGTTCTACGTTATACGTTGTACGTTATACGTTGTACGTTATACGTTATACGTTATACGTTGTACGTTATACGTTATACGTTATACGTTGTACGTTATACGTTATACGTTATACGTTATACGTTATACGTTATACGTTATACGTTATACGTTATACGTTATACGTTATACGTTATACGTTATACGTTATACGTTATACGTTATACGTTATACGTTATACGTTATACGTTATACGTTATACGTTATTCGTTATACGTTATACGTTATACGTTATACGTTATACGTTATACGTTTTACGTTATACGTTATACGTTATACGTTATACATTATACGTTATACGTTATACGTTATACGTTATACGTTATACGTTATACGTTATTCGTTGTACGTTATACGTTATACGTTATACGTTATACGTTATACGTTATACGTTATACGTTATACGTTATACGTTATACGTTATACGTTATACGTTATACGTTATACGTTATACGTTATACGTTATACGTTATACGTTATACGTTATTCGTTGTACGTTATACGTTATACGTTATACGTTCTACGTTATACGTTATACGTTATACGTTATACGATATACGTTATACGTTATACGTTGTACGTTATACGTTATACGTTATACGTTATACGTTATACGTTATACGTTATACGTTATACGTTATACGTTATACGTTATACGTTATACGTTATACGTTATACGTTATACGTTATACGTTATACGTTGTACGTTATACGTTGTACGTTATACGTTGTACGTTATACGTTATACGTTAGACGTTATACGTTATACGTTATACGCTATACGTTATACGTTATACGTTATACGCTATACGTTATACGTTGTACGTTATGCGTTGTACGTTATGCGTTATACGTTATACGTTATTCGTTATACGTTGTACGTTATACTTTATACGTTATACGTTATACGATATTCGTTATACGTTATACGTTATACGTTATACGTTATACGTTATACCATATACGTTATACGTTATACGTTATACGTTACACGTTATACGTTATACGTTATACGTTATACGTTATACGTTATACGATATACGTTATACGTTATACGTTGTACGTTATACGTTATACGTTATACGTTATACGTTATACGTTATACGTTATACGTTATACGTTATACGTTATACGTTATACGTTATTCGTTATACGTTATACGTTATACGTTATACGTTATACGTTTTACGTTATACGTTATACGTTATACGTTATACATTATACGTTATACGTTGTACGTTATACGTTATACGTTATTCGTTGTACGTTATACGTTATACGTTATACGTTATACGTTATACGTTATACGTTACTCGTTATACGTTATACGTTATACGTTATACGTTAAACGTTATACGTTATACGTTATACGTTATACGTTATACGTTATACGTTAGACGTTATACGTTATACGTTATACGTTATACGTTATACGTTATACGTTATACGTTATACGTTATACGTTATACGTTATACGTTATTCGTTGTACGTTATACGTTATACGTTATACGTTATACGTTATACGTTATACGTTACTCGTTATACGTTATACGTTATACGTTATACGTTATACGTTATACGTTATACGTTATACGTTACTCGTTATACGTAATATGTAATACGTTTTACGTTATAAGTTATACGTTATACGTTATACGTTATACGTTGTACGTTATACGTTATACGTTAGACGTTATACGTTATACGTTATACGCTATACGTTATACGTTATACGTTATACGCTATACGTTATACGTTGTACGTTATGCGTTGTACGTTATGCGTTATACGTTATACGTTATTCGTTATACGTTGTACGTTATACTTTATACGTTATACGTTATACGATATTCGTTATACGTTATACGTTATACGTTATACGTTATACGTTATACCATATACGTTATACGTTATACGTTATACGTTATACGTTATACGTTATACGTTATACGTTATACGTTATACGTTATATGTTATACGTTATACGTTATACGTTATACGTTATACGTTATACGTTACTCGTTATACGTAATATGTAATACGTTTTACGTTATAAGTTATACGTTATACGTTATATAATACGTTATACGTTATACGTTATACGTTATACGTTATACGTTATACGTTATACGTTATACGTTATACGGTATACGTTATGCGTTATACGTTATACGTTATACGTTATACGTTATACGTTATACGTTTTACGTTATACGTTATACGTTATACGATATACGTTATACGTTATACGTTATGCGTTATACGTTATACGTTATACGTTATACGTTATTCGTTGTACGTTATACGTTATACGTTATACGTTCTACGTTATACGTTATACGTTATACGTTATACGATATACGTTATACGTTATACGTTGTACGTTATACGTTATACGTTATACGTTATACGTTATACGTCATACGTTATACGTTATACGTTATACGTTATACGTTATACGTTATACGTTATACGTTATACGTTATACGTTATACGTTGTACGTTATACGTTGTACGTTATACGTTGTACGTTATACGTTATACGTTAGACGTTATACGTTATACGTTATACGCTATACGTTATACGTTATACGTTATACGCTATACGTTATACGTTGTACGTTATGCGTTGTACGTTATGCGTTATACGTTATACGTTATTCGTTATACGTTGTACGTTATACTTTATACGTTATACGTTATACGATATTCGTTATATGTTATACGTTATACGTTATACGTTATACGTTATACCATATACGTTATACGTTATACGTTATACGTTACACGTTATACGTTATACGTTATACGTTATACGTTATACGTTATACGATATACGTTATACGTTATACGTTGTACGTTATACGTTATACGTTATACGTTATACGTTATACGTTATACGTTATACGTTATACGTTATACGTTATACGTTATACGTTATTCGTTATACGTTATACGTTATACGTTATACGTTATACGTTTTACGTTATACGTTATACGTTATACGTTATACATTATACGTTATACGTTGTACGTTATACGTTATACGTTATTCGTTGTACGTTATACGTTATACGTTATACGTTATACGTTATACGTTATACGTTACTCGTTATACGTTATACGTTATACGTTATACGTTAAACGTTATACGTTATACGTTATACGTTATACGTTATACGTTATACGTTAGACGTTATACGTTATACGTTATACGTTATACGTTATACGTTATACGTTATACGTTATACGTTATACGTTATTCGTTGTACGTTATACGTTATACGTTATACGTTATACGTTATACGTTATACGTTACTCGTTATACGTTATACGTTATACGTTATACGTTATACGTTATACGTTATACGTTATACGTTACTCGTTATACGTAATATGTAATACGTTTTACGTTATAAGTTATACGTTATACGTTATACGTTATACGTTGTACGTTATACGTTATACGTTAGACGTTATACGTTATACGTTATACGCTATACGTTATACGTTATACGTTATACGCTATACGTTATACGTTGTACGTTATGCGTTGTACGTTATGCGTTATACGTTATACGTTATACGTTATACGTTATACGTTATACGTTATACGTTATACGTTATACGTTATACGTTACACGTTATACGTTATTCGTTGTACGTTATACGTTATACGTTATACGTTATACGTTATACGTTATACGTTATACGTTATACGTTATACGTTATACGTTATACGTTATACGTTATACGTTATACGTTATACGTTATACGTTATACGTTATACGTTATACGTTATACGTTATATGTTATACGTTATACGTTATACGTTATACGTTATACGTTATACGTTACTCGTTATACGTAATATGTAATACGTTTTACGTTATAAGTTATACGTTATACGTTATATAATACGTTATACGTTATACGTTATACGTTATACGTTATACGTTATACGTTATACGTTATACGTTATACGGTATACGTTATGCGTTATACGTTATACGTTATACGTTATACGTTATACGTTATACGTTTTACGTTATACGTTATACGTTATACGATATACGTTATACGTTATACGTTATGCGTTATAGGATATACGTTATACGTTATACGTTATACGTTATACGTTATACGTTATACGTTATACGTTATACGTTATACGTTATACGTTATACGTTATACGTTATACGTTATACGTTATACGTTATACGTTATACGATATTCGTTATACGTTATACGTTATACGTTATACGTTATACGTTATACCATATACGTTATACGTTATACGTTATACGTTACACGTTATACGTTATACGTTATACGTTATACGTTATACGTTATACGATATACGTTATACGTTATACGTTGTACGTTATACGTTATACGTTATACGTTATACGTTATACGTTATACGTTATACGTTATACGTTATACGTTATACGTTATACGTTATACGTTATACGTTATATGTTATACGTTATACGTTATACGTTATACGTTATACGTTATACGTTATACGTTATACGTTATACGTTATACGTTATACGTTATATGTTATACGTTATACGTTATACGTTATACGTTATACGTTATACGTTACTCGTTATACGTAATATGTAATACGTTTTACGTTATAAGTTATACGTTATACGTTATATAATACGTTATACGTTATACGTTATACGTTATACGTTATACGTTATACGTTATACGTTATACGTTATACGTTATACGTTATACGTTATACGTTATACGTTATACGTTATACGTTATACGTTATACGTTATACGTTACACGTTATACGTTATTCGTTGTACGTTATACGTTATACGTTATACGTTATACGTTATACGTTATACGTTATACGTTATACGTTATACGTTATACGTTCTACGTTATACGTTATACGTTACTCGTTATACGTAATATGAAATACGTTTCACGTTATAAGTTATACGTTATACGTTATACGTTATACGTTATACGTTATACGTTATACGTTATACGGTATACGTTATGCGTTATACGTTATACGTTATACGTTATACGTTATACATTATACGTTTTACGTTATACGTTATAAGTTACACGATATACATTATACGTTATACGTTATACGTTATACGTTATACGTTATACGTTATACGTTATACGTTATACGTTATGCGTTATACGTTATACGTTATACGTTATACGTTATACGTTATACGTTATACGTTATACGTTATACGTTATACGTTATGCGTTATACGCTATACGTTATGCGTTATAGGTCATACCTTATACGTGATACGTCATACGTTATACGTTATGCGTTATACGTTATACGTTATACGTTATACGTTATACGTTATACGTTATACGTTATACGTTATACGTTATACGTTATACGTTATGCGTTATACGCTATACGTTATGCGTTATAGGTCATACCTTATACGTTATACGTTATACGTTATACGTTATACGTTATACGTTATACGTTATACGTTATACGTTACACGTTATACGTTATACGTTATACGTTATACGTTATACGTTATACGTTATACGTTATACGTTATACGTTATACGTTATACGTTATACGTTATACGTTATACGTTATACGTTAAACGTTATACGTTATACGTTATACGTTATACGTTATACGTTATACGTTATACGTTATACGTTATACGTTATACGTTATACGTTATACGTTATACGTTATACGTTATACGTTATACGTTATACGTTATACGTTATATGTTATACGTTATACGTTACACGTTATACGTTATTCGTTGTACGTTATACGTTATACGTTATACGTTATACGTTATACGTTATACGTTATACGTTATACGTTATACGTTATACGTTATACGTTATACGTTATACGTTATACGTTATACGTTATACGTTATACGTTATACGTTACTCGTTATACGTAATATGTAATACGTTTTAGGTTATACGTTTTACGTTATACGTTATACGTTATACGTTATTCGTTGTACGTTATACGTTATACGTTATACGTTATACGTTATACGTTATACGTTATACGTTATACGTTATACGTTATACGTTATACGTTATACGTTATACGTTATACGTTATACGTTATACGTTATACGTTATACGTTATACGTTATACGTTATACGTTATACGTTATTCGTTGTACGTTATACGTTATACGTTATACGTTATACGTTATACGTTATACGTTATACGTTATACGATATACGTTATACGTTATACGTTGTACGTTATACGTTATACGTTATACGTTATACGTTATACGTTATACGTTATACGTTATACGTTATACGTTATACGTTATACGTTATACGTTATACGTTATACGTTATACGTTATACGTTATACGTTATACGTTGTACGTTATACGTTGTACGTTATACGTTGTACGTTATACGTTATACGTTAGACGTTATACGTTATACGTTATACGCTATACGTTATACGTTATACGTTATACGCTATACGTTATACGTTGTACGTTATGCGTTGTACGTTATGCGTTATACGTTATACGTTATTCGTTATACGTTGTACGTTATACTTTATACGTTATACGTTATACGATATTCGTTATACGTTATACGTTATACGTTATACGTTATACGTTATACGTTATACGTTATACCATATACGTTATACGTTATACGTTATACGTTACACGTTATACGTTATACGTTATACGTTATACGTTATACGTTATACGATATACGTTATACGTTATACGTTGTACGTTATACGTTATACGTTATACGTTATACGTTATACGTTATACGTTATACGTTATACGTTATACGTTATTCGTTATACGTTATACGTTATACGTTATACGTTATACGTTTTACGTTATACGTTATACGTTATACGTTATACATTATACGTTATACGTTGTACGTTATACGTTATACGTTATTCGTTGTACGTTATACGTTATACGTTATACGTTATACGTTATACGTTATACGTTACTCGTTATACGTTATACGTTATACGTTATACGTTAAACGTTATACGTTATACGTTATACGTTATACGTTATACGTTATACGTTAGACGTTATACGTTATACGTTATACGTTATACGTTATACGTTATACGTTATACGTTATACGTTATACGTTATACGTTATTCGTTGTACGTTATACGTTATACGTTATACGTTATACGTTATACGTTATACGTTACTCGTTATACGTTATACGTTATACGTTATACGTTATACGTTATACGTTATACGTTATACGTTATACGTTACTCGTTATACGTAATATGTAATACGTTTTACGTTATAAGTTATACGTTATACGTTATACGTTATACGTTATACGTTATACGTTATACGTTATACGTTATACGTTATACGTTGTACGTTATACGTTATACGTTATACGTTATACGTTATACGAAATACGTTATACGTTATACGTTATACGTTATACGTTATACGTTATACGTTATACGTTATACGTTATACGTTATACGTTATACGTTATACGTTATACGTTATACGTTATACGTTATACGTTATACGTTATACGTTATACGTTATACGTTATACGTTATACGTTATACGTTATACGTTATACGTTATACGTTATACGTTATACGTTATACGTTATACGTTATACGTTATACGTTATACGTTATACGTTATACGTTACTCGTTATACGTAATATGAAATACGTTTCACGTTATAAGTTATACGTTATACGTTATACGTTATACGTTATACGTTATACGTTATACGTTATACGGTATACGTTATGCGTTATACGTTATACGTTATACGTTATACGATATACATTATACGTTTTACGTTATACGTTATAAGTTACACGATATACATTATACGTTATACGTTATACGTTATACGTTATACGTTATACGTTATACGTTATACGTTATACGTTATACGTTATACGTTATACGTTATACGTTATACGTTATACGTTATACGTTATACGTTATACGTTATACGTTATGCGTTATACGCTATACGTTATGCGTTATAGGTCATACCTTATACGTGATACGTCGTACGTTATACGTTATGCGTTATACGTTATACGTTATACGTTATACGTTATACGTTATATGTTATACGTTATACGTTATACGTTATACGTTATACGTTATACGTTACTCGTTATACGTAATATGTAATACGTTTTACGTTATAAGTTATACGTTATACGTTATATAATACGTTATACGTTATACGTTATACGTTATACGTTATACGTTATACGTTATACGTTATACGTTATACGGTATACGTTATGCGTTATACGTTATACGTTATACGTTATACGTTATACGTTATACGTTTTACGTTATACGTTATACGTTATACGATATACGTTATACGTTATACGTTATGAGTTATAGGATATACGTTATACGTTATACGTTATACGTTATACGTTATACGTTATACGTTATACGTTATACGTTATACGTTATACGTTATACGTTATACGTTATACGTTATACGTTATACGTTATACGTTATACGTTATACGTAATACGTTATACGTTATACGTTATACGTTATACGTTATACGTTATACGTTATACGTTATACGTTATACGTTATACGTTATACGTTATACATTATACGTTATACGTTATACGTTACACGTTATACGTTATTCGTTGTACGTTATACGTTATACGTTATACGTTATACGTTATACGTTATACGTTGTACGTTATACGTTGTACGTTATACGTTGTACGTTATACGTTGTACGTTATACGTTATACGTTAGACGTTATACGTTATACGTTATACGCTATACGTTATACGTTATACGTTATACGCTATACGTTATACGTTGTACGTTATGCGTTGTACGTTATGCGTTATACGTTATACGTTGTACGTTATACTTTATACGTTATACGTTATACGATATTCGTTATACGTTATACGTTATACGTTATACGTTATACGTTATACCATATACGTTATACGTTATACGTTATACGTTACACGTTATACGTTATACGTTATACGTTATACGTTATACGTTATACGATATACGTTATACGTTATACGTTATACGTTGTACGTTATACGTTATACGTTATACGTTATACGTTATACGTTATACGTTATACGTTATACGTTATACGTTATACGTTATACGTTATTCGTTATACGTTATACGTTATACGTTATACGTTATACGTTTTACGTTATACGTTATACGTTATACGTTATACATTATACGTTATACGTTGTACGTTATACGTTATACGTTATTCGTTGTACGTTATACGTTATACGTTATACGTTATACGTTATACGTTATACGTTACTCGTTATACGTTATACGTTATACGTTATACGTTAAACGTTATACGTTATACGTTATACGTTATACGTTATACGTTATACGTTAGACGTTATACGTTATACGTTATACGTTATACGTTATACGTTATACGTTATACGTTATACGTTATTCGTTGTACGTTATACGTTATACGTTATACGTTATACGTTATACGTTATACGTTACTCGTTATACGTTATACGTTATACGTTATACGTTATACGTTATACGTTATACGTTATACGTTATACGTTACTCGTTATACGTAATATGTAATACGTTTTACGTTATAAGTTATACGTTATACGTTATACGTTATACGTTATACGTTATACGTTATACGTTATACGTTATACGTTATACGTTGTACGTTATACGTTATACGTTATACGTTATACGTTATACGAAATACGTTATACGTTATACGTTATACGTTATACGTTATACGTTATACGTTATACGTTATACGTTATACGTTATACGTTATACGTTATACGTTATACGTTATACGTTATACGTTATACGTTATACGTTATACGTTATACGTTATACGTTATACGTTATACGTTATACGTTATACGTTATACGTTATACGTTATACGTTATACGTTATACGTTATACGTTATACGTTATACGTTATACGTTATACGTTATACGTTATACGTTATACGTTACTCGTTATACGTAATATGTAATACGTTTTAGGTTATACGTTTTACGTTATACGTTATACGTTATACGATATACGTTATACGTTATACGTTATGCGTTATAGGATATACGTTATACGTTATACGTTATACGTTATACGTTATACGTTATACGTTATACGTTATACGTTATTCGTTATACGTTATACGTTATACGTTATACGTTATACGTTATACGTTATACGTTATACGTTATACGTTATACGTTATACGTTATACGTTATACGTTATACGTTATACGTTATACGTTATACGTTATACGTTATTCGTTATACGTTATACGTTATACGTTATTCGTTATACGTTATACGTTATACGTTTTACGTTATACGTTATACGTTATACGTTATACATTATACGTTATACGTTATACGTTATACGTTATACGTTATTCGTTGTACGTTATACTATACGTTATACGTTATACGTTATACGTTATACGTTATATGTTATACGTTATACGTTATACGTTATACGTTATACGTTATACGTTATACGTTACTCGTTATACGTAATATGTAATACGTTTTACGTTATAAGTTATACGTTATACGTTATATAATACGTTATACGTTATACGTTATACGTTATACGTTATACGTTATACGTTATACGGTATACGTTATGCGTTATACGTTATACGTTATACGTTATACGTTATACGTTATACGTTTTACGTTATACGTTATACGTTATACGATATACGTTATACGTTATACGTTATGCGTTATAGGATATACGTTATACGTTATACGTTATACGTTATACGTTATACGTTATACGTTATACGTTATACGTTATACGTTATACGTTATACGTTATACGTTATACGTTATACGTTATACGTTATACGTTATACGTTATTCGTTATACGTTATACGTTATACGTTATTCGTTATACGTTATACGTTATACGTTTTACGTTATACGTTATACGTTATACGTTATACATTATACGTTATACGTTATACGTTATACGTTATACGTTATACGTTATACGTTATACGTTATACGTTATACGTTATACGTTATATGTTATACGTTATACGTTACACGTTATACGTTATTCGTTGTACGTTATACGTTATACGTTATACGTTATACGTTATACGTTATACGTTATACGTTATACGTTATACGTTATACGTTATACGTTATACGTTATACGTTATACGTTATACGTTACTCGTTATACGTAATATGAAATACGTTTCACGTTATAAGGTATACGTTATACGTTATACGTTATACGTTATACGTTATACGTTATACGTTATACGGTATACGTTATGCGTTATACGTTATACGTTACTCGTTATACGTAATATGTAATACGTTTTACGTTATAAGTTATACGTTATACGTTATATAATACGTTATACGTTATACGTTATACGTTATACGTTATACGTTATACGTTATACGTTATACGTTATACGTTATACGTTATATGTTATACGTTATACGTTACACGTTATACGTTATTCGTTGTACGTTATACGTTATACGTTATACGTTATACGTTATACGTTATACGTTATACGTTATACGTTATACGTTATACGTTATACGTTATACGTTATACGTTATACGTTATACGTTATACGTTATACGTTATACGTTATACGTTATACGTTATACGTTATACGTTATACGTTATACGTTATACGTTATACGTTATACATTATACGTTATACGTTATACGTTACACGTTATACGTTATTCGTTGTACGTTATACGTTATACGTTATACGTTATACGTTATACGTTATACGTTATACGTTATACGTTATACGTTATACGTTACTCGTTATACGTAATATGAAATACGTTTCACGTTATAAGGTATACGTTATACGTTATACGTTATACGTTATACGTTATACGTTATACGTTATACGGTATACGTTATGCGTTATACGTTATACGTTATACGTTATACGTTATACATTATACGTTTTACGTTATACGTTATAAGTTACACGATATACATTATACGTTATACGTTATACGTTATACGTTATACGTTATACGTTATACGTTATACGTTATACGTTATGCGTTATACGTTATACGTTATACGTTATACGTTATACGTTATACGTTATACGTTATACGTTATACGTTATATGTTATGCGTTATACGCTATACGTTATGCGTTATAGGTCATACCTTATACGTGATACGTCATACGTTATACGTTATGCGTTATACGTTATACGTTATACGTTATACGTTATACGTTATACGTTATACGTTATACGTTATACGTTATACGTTATACGTTATACGTTACTCGTTATACGTAATATGTAATACGTTTTACGTTATAAGTTATACGTTATACGTTATACGTTATACGTTATACGTTATACGTTATACGTTATGCGTTATACGCTATACGTTATGCGTTATAGGTCATACCTTATACGTGATACGTCATACGTTATACGTTATGCGTTATACGTTATACGTTATACGTTATACGTTATACGTTATACGTTATACGTTATACGTTATACGTTATACGTTATACGTTATACGTTATACGTTATACGTTATACGTTATACGTTATACATTATACGTTATACGTTATACGTTACACGTTATACGTTATTCGTTGTACGTTATACGTTATACGTTATACGTTATACGTTATACGTTATACGTTATACGTTATACGTTATACGTTATACGTTATACGTTATACGTTACTCGTTATACGTAATATGAAATACGTTTCACGTTATAAGTTATACGTTATACGTTATACGTTATACGTTATACGTTATACGTTATACGTTATACGGTATACGTTATGCGTTATACGTTATACGTTATACGTTATACGTTATACATTATACGTTTTACGTTATACGTTATAAGTTACACGATATACATTATACGTTATACGTTATACGTTATACGTTATACGTTATACGTTATACGTTATACGTTATACGTTATACGTTATGCGTTATACGTTATACGTTATACGTTATACGTTATACGTTATACGTTATACGTTATACGTTATACGTTATACGTTATACGTTATGCGTTATACGCTATACGTTATGCGTTATAGGTCATACCTTATACGTGATACGTCATACGTTATACGTTATGCGTTATACGTTATACGTTATACGTTATACGTTATACGTTATACGTTATACGTTATACGTTATACGTTATACGTTATACGTTATACGTTACTCGTTACACGTAATATGTAATACGTTTTACGTTATAAGTTATACGTTATACGTTATACGTTATACGTTATACGTTATACGTTATGCGTTATACGCTATACGTTATGCGTTATAGGTCATACCTTATACGTGATACGTCATACGTTATACGTTATGCGTTATACGTTATACGTTATACGTTATACGTTATACGTTATACGTTATACGTTATACGTTATACGTTATACGTTATACGTTATACGTTATACGTTATACGTTATACGTTATACGTTATACGTTATACGTTATACGTTATACGTTATACGTTATACGTTATACGTTATACGATATACGTTATACGTTATACGTTATACGTTATACGTTATACGTTATACGTTATACGTTATACGTTATACGTTATACGTTATACGTTATACGTTATACGTTATACGTTATACGTTATACGTTATACGTTATACGTTATACGTTATACGTTATACGTTATACGTTATACGTTATACGTTATACGTTATACGTTATACGTTATACGTTATACGTTATACGTTATACGTTATACGTTATACGTTATACGTTATACGTTTTACGTTATACGTTATAAGTTACACGATATACGTTATACGTTATACGTTATACGTTATACGTTATACGTTATACGTTATACGTTATACGTTATACGTTATACGTTATACGTTATACGTTATACGTTATACGTTATACGTTATACGTTATACGTTATACGTTATACGTTATACGTTATACGTTATACGTTATACGTTATGCGTTATACGCTATACGTTATGCGTTATAGGTCATACCTTATACGTGATACGTCATACGTTGTACGTTATGCGTTATACGTTATACGTTATACGTTATACGTTATACGTTATACGTTATACGTTATACGTTATACGTTATACGTTATACGTTACTCGTTATACGTAATATGTAATACGTTTTACGTTATAAGTTATACGTTATACGTTATACGTTATACGTTATACGTTATACGTTATACGTTATACGTTATACGTTATACGTTATACGTTATACGTTATACGTTATACGGTATACGTTATGCGTTATACGTTATACGTTATACGTTAAACGTTATACGTTATACGTTATACGTTATACGTTATACGTTATACGTTATACGATATACATTATACGTTTTACGTTATACGTTATAAGTTACACGATATACATTATACGTTATACGTTATACGTTATACGTTATACGTTATACGTTATACGTTATACGTTATACGTTATACGTTATACGTTATACGTTATACGTTATACGTTATACGTTATGCGTTATACGCTATACGTTATGCGTTATAGGTCATACCTTATACGTGATACGTCATACGTTATACGTTATGCGTTATACGTTATACGTTATACGTTATACGTTATACGTTATACGTTATACGTTATACGTTATACGTTATACGTTATACGTTACTCGTTATACGTAATATGTAATACGTTTTACGTTATAAGTTATACGTTATACGTTATACGTTATACGTTATACGTTATACGTTATACGTTATACGTTATACGTTATACGTTATACCTTATACGTTATACGTTATACGTTATACGTTATACGTTATACGGTATACGTTATGCGTTATACGTTATACGTTATACGTTAAACGTTGTACGTTATACGTTTTACGTTATACGTTAAACGTTGTACGATATACGTTATACGTTATACGTTATACGTTATACGTTATACGTTATACGTTATACGTTATACGTTATACGTTATACGTTATACGTTATACGTTATACGTTATACGTTATACGTTATACGTTATACGTTATACGTTATACGTTATACGTTATACGTTATACGTTATACGTTATACGTTATACGTTATACGTTATACGTTATACGTTATACGTTATACGTTATACGTTATACGTTATACGTTATACGTTATACGTTATACGTTATACGTTATACGTTATACGTTATACGTTATACGTTATACGTTATACGTTATACGTTATACGTTATACGTTATACGTTATACGTTATACGTTATACGTTATACGTTATACGTTATACGTTATACGTTATACGTTATACGTTATACGTTATACGTTATACGTTATACGTTATACGTTATACGTTATACGTTATACGTTATACGTTATACGTTATACGTTATACGTTATACGTTATACGTTATACGTTATACGTTATACGTTATACGTTATACGTTATACGTTATACGTTATACGTTATACGTTATACGTTATACGTTATACGTTATACGTTATACGTTATACGTTATACGTTATACGTTATACGTTATACGTTATACGTTATACGTTATACGTTATACGTTATACGTTATACGTTATACGTTATACGTTATACGTTATACGTTACTCGTTATACGTAATAGGTAATACGTTTTAGGTTATACGTTATACGTTATACGTTATACGTTATACGTTATACGTTATACGTTATACGTTATACGTTATACGTTATACGTTATACGTTATACGTTATACGTTATACGTTATACGTTATACGTTATACGTTATACATTATACGTTTTACGTTATACGTTATAAGTTACACGATATACGTTATACGTTATACGTTATACGTTATACGTTATACGTTATACGTTATACGTTACTCGTTATACGTAATATGTAATACGTTTTACGTTATAAGTTATACGTTATACGTTATACGTTATACGTTATACGTTATACGTTATACGTTATACGTTATACGTTATACGTTATACGTTATACGTTATACGTTATACGTTATACGTTATACGTTATACGTTATACGTTATACGTTATACGTTATACGTTATACGTTATACGTTATACGTTATACGTTATACGTTATACGTTACTCGTTATACGTAATAGGTAATACGTTTTAGGTTATACGTTATACGTTATACGTTATACGTTATACGTTATACGTTATACGTTATACGTTATACGTTATACGTTATACGTTATACGTTATACGTTATACGTTATACGTTATACGTTATACGTTATACGTTATACATTATACGTTTTACGTTATACGTTATAAGTTACACGATATACGTTATACGTTATACGTTATACGTTATACGTTATACGTTATACGTTATACGTTATACGTTATACGTTATACGTTATACGTTATACGTTATACGTTATACGTTATACGTTATACGTTATACGTTATGCGTTATACGTTATACGTTATACGTTATACGTTATACGTTATACGTTATACGTTATACGTTATGCGTTATACGCTATACGTTATGCGTTGTAGGTCATACCTTATACGAGATACGTCATACGTTATACGTTATGCGTTATACGTTATACGTTATACGTTATACGTTATACGTTATACGTTATACGTTATACGTTATACGTTATACGTTATACGTTATACGTTATACGTTACTCGTTATACGTAATATGTAATACGTTTTACGTTATAAGTTATACGTTATACGTTATACGTTATACGTTATACGTTATACGTTATACGTTATACGTTATACGTTATACGTTTTACGTTATACGTTATACGTTATACGTTATACATTATACGTTATACGTTGTACGTTATACGTTATACGTTATTCGTTGTACGTTATACGTTATACGTTATACGTTATACGTTATACGTTATACGTTACTCGTTATACGTTATACGTTATACGTTATACGTTAAACGTTATACGTTATACGTTATACGTTATACGTTATACGTTATACGTTAGACGTTATACGTTATACGTTATACGTTATACGTTATACGTTATACGTTATACGTTATACGTTATACGTTATACGTTATACGTTATACGGTATACGTTATGCGTTATACGTTATACGTTATACGTTATACGTTATACGTTATACGTTATACGTTATACGTTATTCGTTATACGTTATACGTTATACGTTATACGTTATACGTTATACGTTATACGTTTTACGTTATACGTTATACGTTATACGATATACGTTATACGTTATACGTTATGCGTTATAGGATATACGTTATACGTTATACGTTATACGTTATACGTTATACGTTATACGTTATACGTTATACGTTATACGTTATACGTTATACGTTGTACGTTATACGTTATACGTTATGCGTTATACGCTATACGTTATGCGTTATAGGTCATACCTTATACGTGATACGTCATACGTTATACGTTATGCGTTATACGTTATACGTTATACGTTATACGTTATACGTTATACGTTATACGTTATACGTTATACGTTATACGTTATACGTTATACGTTATACGTTATACGTTATACGTTATACGTTATACGTTATACGTTATACGTTATACGTTATACGTTATACGTTATACGTTATACGTTATACGTTATACGTTATGCGTTATACGCTATACGTTATGCGTTATAGGTCATACCTTATACGTGATACGTCATACGTTATACGTTATGCGTTATACGTTATACGTTATACGTTATACGTTATACGTTATACGTTATACGTTATACGTTATACGTTATACGTTATACGATATACGTTACTCGTTATACGTAATATGTAATACGTTTTACGTTATAAGTTATACGTTATACGTTATACGTTATACGTTATACGTTATACGTTATACGTTGTACGTTATACGTTATACGTTATGCGTTATACGCTATACGTTATGCGTTATAGGTCATACCTTATACGTGATACGTCATACGTTATACGTTATGCGTTATACGTTATACGTTATACGTTATACGTTATACGTTATACGTTATACGTTATTCGTTATACGTTATACGTTATACGTTATACGTTATACGTTATACGTTATACGTTATACGTTATACGTTATACGTTATACGTTATACGTTATACGTTATACGCTATACGTTATACGTTGTACGTTATGCGTTGTACGTTATGCGTTATACGTTATACGTTATTCGTTATACGTTGTACGTTATACTTTATACGTTATACGTTATACGATATTCGTTATACGTTATACGTTATACGTTATACGTTATACGTTATACCATATACGTTATACGTTATACGTTATACGTTACACGTTATACGTTATACGTTATACGTTATACGTTATACGTTATACGATATACGTTATACGTTATACGTTGTACGTTATACGTTATACGTTATACGTTATACGTTATACGTTATACGTTATACGTTATACGTTATACGTTATACGTTATACGTTATTCGTTATACGTTATACGTTATACGTTATACGTTATACGTTTTACGTTATACGTTATACGTTATACGTTATACGTTATACATTATACGTTATACGTTGTACGTTATACGTTATACGTTATTCGTTGTACGTTATACGTTATACGTTATACGTTATACGTTATACGTTATACGTTACTCGTTATACGTTATACGTTATACGTTATACGTTAAACGTTATACGTTATACGTTATACGTTATACGTTATACGTTATACGTTAGACGTTATACGTTATACGTTATACGTTATACGTTATACGTTATACGTTATACGTTATACGTTATACGTTATACGTTATACGTTATACGTTATTCGTTGTACGTTATACGTTATACGTTATACGTTATACGTTATACGTTATACGTTACTCGTTATACGTTATACGTTATACGTTATACGTTATACGTTATACGTTATACGTTATACGTTATACGTTACTCGTTATGCGTAATATGTAATACGTTTTACGTTATAAGTTATACGTTATACGTTATACGTTATACGTTATACGTTATACGTTATACGTTATACGTTATACGTTATACGTTATACGTTATACGTTATACGTTATACGTTATACGTTATACGTTATACGTTATACGTTATACGTTATACGTTATACGTTATGCGTTATACGCTATACGTTATGCGTTGTAGGTCATACCTTATACGAGATACGTCATACGTTATACGTTATGCGTTATACGTTATACGTTATACGTTATACGTTATACGTTATACGTTATACGTTATACGTTATACGTTATACGTTATACGTTATACGTTATACGTTATACATTATACGTTTTACGTTATACGTTATAAGTTACACGATATACATTATACGTTATACGTTATACGTTATACGTTATACGTTATACGTTATACGTTATACGTTATACGTTATACGTTATACGTTATACGTTATACGTTATACGTTATACGTTATACGTTATACGTTATACGTTATACGTTATACGTTATACGTTATACGTTATACGTTATACGTTATGCGTTATACGCTATACGTTATGCGTTGTAGGTCATACCTTATACGAGATACGTCATACGTTATACGTTATGCGTTATACGTTATACGTTATACGTTATACGTTATACGTTATACGTTATACGTTATACGTTATACGTTATACGTTATACGTTATACGTTATACGTTATACGTTACTCGTTATACGTAATATGTAATACGTTTTACGTTATAAGTTATACGTTATACGTTATACGTTATACGTTATACGTTATACGTTATACGTTATACGTTATACGTTATACGTTTTACGTTATACGTTATACGTTATACGTTATACATTATACGTTATACGTTGTACGTTATACGTTATACGTTATTCGTTGTACGTTATACGTTATACGTTATACGTTATACGTTATACGTTATACGTTACTCGTTATACGTTATACGTTATACGTTATACGTTAAACGTTATACGTTATACGTTATACGTTATACGTTATACGTTATACGTTATACGTTAGACGTTATACGTTATACGTTATACGTTATACGTTATACGTTATACGTTATACGTTATACGTTATACGTTATACGTTATACGTTATACGGTATACGTTATGCGTTATACGTTATACGTTATACGTTATACGTTATACGTTATACGTTATACGTTATACGTTATTCGTTATACGTTATACGTTATACGTTATACGTTATACGTTATACGTTATACGTTTTACGTTATACGTTATACGTTATACGATATACGTTATACGTTATACGTTATGCGTTATAGGATATACGTTATACGTTATACGTTATACGTTATACGTTATACGTTATATACGTTTTACGTTATACGTTATACGTTATACGATATACGTTATACGTTATACGTTATGCGTTATAGGATATACGTTATACGTTATACGTTATACGTTATACGTTATACGTTATACGTTATACGTTATACGTTATACGTTATACGTTATACGTTGTACGTTATACGTTATACGTTATGCGTTATACGCTATACGTTATGCGTTATAGGTCATACCTTATACGTGATACGTCATACGTTATACGTTATGCGTTATACGTTATACGTTATACGTTATACGTTATACGTTATACGTTATACGTTATACGTTATACGTTATACGTTATACGTTATACGTTATACGTTATACGTTATACGTTATACGTTATACGTTATACGTTATACGTTATACGTTATACGTTATACGTTATACGTTATACGTTATACGTTATACGTTATATGTAATACGTTTTACGTTATACGTTATACGATATACGTTATACGTTATACGTTGTACGTTATACGTTATACGTTATACGTTATACGTTATACGTTATACGTTATACGTTATACGTTTTACGTTATACGTTATACGTTATACGTTATACGATATACGTTATACGTTATACGTTGTACGTTATACGTTATACGTTATTCGTTGTACGTTATACGTTATACGTTATACGTTATACGTTATACGTTATACGTTACTCGTTATACGTTATACGTTATACGTTATACGTTATACGTTATACGTTTTACGTTATACGTTATACGTTATACGTTATACGTTATACATTATACGTTATACGTTGTACGTTATACGTTATACGTTATTCGTTGTACGTTATACGTTATACGTTATACGTTATACGTTATACGTTATACGTTACTCGTTATACGTTATACGTTATACGTTATACGTTAAACGTTATACGTTATACGTTATACGTTATACGTTATACGTTATACGTTAGACGTTATACGTTATACGTTATACGTTATACGTTATACGTTATACGTTATACGTTATACGTTATACGTTATACGTTATACGTTATACGTTATTCGTTGTACGTTATACGTTATACGTTATACGTTATACGTTATACGTTATACGTTACTCGTTATACGTTATACGTTATACGTTATACGTTATACGTTATACGTTATACGTTATACGTTATACGTTACTCGTTATACGTAATATGTAATACGTTTTACGTTATAAGTTATACGTTATACGTTATACGTTATACGTTATACGTTATACGTTATACGTTATACGTTATACGTTATACGTTGTACGTTATACGTTATACGTTATACGTTATACGTTATACGAAATACGTTATACGTTATACGTTATACGTTATACGTTATACGTTATACGTTATACGTTATACGTTATACGTTATACGTTATACGTTATACGTTATACGTTATACGTTATACGTTATACGTTATACGTTATACGTTATACGTTACTCGTTATACGTAATATGTAATACGTTTTAGGTTATACGTTTTACGTTATACGTTATACGTTATACGATATACGTTATACGTTATACGTTATGCGTTATAGGATATACGTTATACGTTATACGTTATACGTTATACGTTATACGTTATACGTTATACGTTATACGTTATTCGTTATACGTTATACGTTATACGTTATACGTTATACGTTATACGTTATACGTTATACGTTATACGTTATACGTTATACGTTATACGTTATACGTTATACGTTATACGTTATACGTTATACGTTATACGTTATACGTTATTCGTTATACGTTATACGTTATACGTTATTCGTTATACGTTATACGTTATACGTTTTACGTTATACGTTATACGTTATACGTTATACGTTATACATTATACGTTATACGTTATACGTTATACGTTATACGTTATTCGTTGTACGTTATACGTTATACGTTATACGTTATACGTTATACGTTATACGTTATACGTTATACGTTATACGTTACTCGTTATACGTAATATGAAATACGTTTCACGTTATAAGTTATACGTTATACGTTATACGTTATACGTTATACGTTATACGTTATACGTTATACGGTATACGTTATGCGTTATACGTTATACGTTATACGTTATACGGTATACATTATACGTTTTACGTTATACGTTATAAGTTACACGATATACATTATACGTTATACGTTATACGTTATACGTTATACGTTATACGTTATACGTTATACGTTATACGTTATACGTTATACGTTATACGTTATACGTTATACGTTATACGTTATACGTTATACGTTATGCGTTATACGCTATACGTTATGCGTTATAGGTCATACCTTATACGTGATACGTCGTACGTTATACGTTATGCGTTATACGTTATACGTTATACGTTATACGTTATACGTTATATGTTATACGTTATACGTTATACGTTATACGTTATACGTTATACGTTACTCGTTATACGTAATACGTTATACGTTACTCGTTATACGTAATATGTAATACGTTTTACGTTATAAGTTATACGTTATACGTTATATAATACGTTATACGTTATACGTTATACGTTATACGTTATACGTTATACGTTATACGTTATACGTTATACGGTATACGTTATGCGTTATACGTTATACGTTATACGTTATACGTTATACGTTATACGTTTTACGTTATACGTTATACGTTATACGATATACGTTATACGTTATACGTTATGCGTTATAGGATATACGTTATACGTTATACGTTATACGTTATACGTTATACGTTATACGTTATACGTTATACGTTATACGTTATACGTTATACGTTATACGTTATACGTTATACGTTATACGTTATACGTTATACCTTATACGTTATACGTAATACGTTATACGTTATACGTTATACGTTATACGTTATACGTTATACGTTATACGTTATACGTTATACGTTATACGTTATACGTTATACGTTATACGTTATACGTTATACGTTATACGTTATACGTTATACGTTATACGTTATACGTTATACGTTATACGTTATACGTTATACGTTATACGTTATACGTTATACGTTATACGTTATACGTTATACGTTATACGTTATACGTTATACGTTATACGTTATACGTTATACGTTATACGTTATACGTTATACGTTATACGTTATACGTTACACGTTATACGTTATACGGTATACGTTATGCGTTATACGTTATACGTTATACGTTATACGTTATACATTATACGTTTTACGTTATACGTTATAAGTTACACGATATACATTATACGTTATACGTTATACGTTATACGTTATACGTTATACGTTATACGTTATACGTTATACGTTATGCGTTATACGTTATACGTTATACGTTATACGTTATACGTTATACGTTATACGTTATACGTTATACGTTATACGTTATGCGTTATACGCTATACGTTATGCGTTATAGGTCATACCTTATACGTGATACGTCATACGTTATACGTTATGCGTTATACGTTATACGTTATACGTTATACGTTATACGTTATACGTTATACGTTATACGTTATACGTTATACGTTATACGTTATACGTTACTCGTTATACGTAATATGTAATACGTTTTACGTTATAAGTTATACGTTATACGTTATACGTTATACGTTATACGTTATACGTTATGCGTTATACGCTATACGTTATGCGTTATAGGTCATACCTTATACGTGATACGTCATACGTTATACGTTATGCGTTATACGTTATACGTTATACGTTATACGTTATACGTTATACGTTATACGTTATACGTTATACGTTATACGTTATACGTTATACGTTATACGTTATACGTTATACGTTATACGTTATACGTTATACATTATACGTTATACGTTATACGTTACACGTTATACGTTATTCGTTGTACGTTATACGTTATACGTTATACGTTATACGTTATACGTTATACGTTATACGTTATACGTTATACGTTATACGTTATACGTTATACGTTACTCGTTATACGTAATATGAAATACGTTTCACGTTATAAGTTATACGTTATACGTTATACGTTATACGTTATACGTTATACGTTATACGTTATACGGTATACGTTATGCGTTATACGTTATACGTTATACGTTATACGTTATACATTATACGTTTTACGTTATACGTTATAAGTTACACGATATACATTATACGTTATACGTTATACGTTATACGTTATACGTTATACGTTATACGTTATACGTTAAACGTTATGCGTTATACGTTATACGTTATACGTTATACGTTATACGTTATACGTTATACGTTATACGTTATACGTTATACGTTATGCGTTATACGCTATACGTTATGCGTTATAGGTCATACCTTATACGTGATACGTCATACGTTATACGTTATGCGTTATACGTTATACGTTATACGTTATACGTTATACGTTATACGTTATACGTTATACGTTATACGTTATACGTTATACGTTATACGTTACTCGTTATACGTAATATGTAATACGTTTTACGTTATAAGTTATACGTTATACGTTATACGTTATACGTTATACGTTATACGTTATGCGTTATACGCTATACGTTATGCGTTATAGGTCATACCTTATACGTGATACGTCATACGTTATACGTTATGCGTTATACGTTATACGTTATACGTTATACGTTATACGTTATACGTTATACGTTATACGTTATACGTTATACGTTATACGTTATACGTTATACGTTATACGTTATACGTTATACGTTATACGTTATACGTTATACGTTATACGTTATACGTTATACGTTATACGTTATACGTTATACGTTATACGTTATACGTTATACGTTATACGTTATACGTTATACGTTATACGTTATACGTTATACGTTATACGTTATACGTTATACGTTATACGTTATACGTTATACGTTATACGTTATACGTTATACGTTATACGTTATACGTTATACGTTATACGTTATACGTTATACGTTACTCGTTATACGTAATATGTAATACGTTTTACGTTATAAGTTATACGTTATACGTTATACGTTATACGTTATACGTTATACGTTATGCGTTATACGCTATACGTTATGCGTTATAGGTCATACCTTATACGTGATACGTCATACGTTATACGTTATGCGTTATACGTTATACGTTATACGTTATACGTTATACGTTATACGTTATACGTTATACGTTATACGTTATACGTTATACGTTATACGTTATACGTTATACGTTATACGTTATACGTTATACGTTATACATTATACGTTATACGTTATACGTTACACGTTATACGTTATTCGTTGTACGTTATACGTTATACGTTATACGTTATACGTTATACGTTATACGTTATACGTTATACGTTATACGTTATACGTTATACGTTATACGTTATACGTTACTCGTTATACGTAATATGAAATACGTTTCACGTTATAAGTTATACGTTATACGTTATACGTTATACGTTATACGTTATACGTTATACGTTATACGGTATACGTTATGCGTTATACGTTATACGTTATACGTTATACGTTATACATTATACGTTTTACGTTATACGTTATAAGTTACACGATATACATTATACGTTATACGTTATACGTTATACGTTATACGTTATACGTTATACGTTATACGTTATACGTTAAACGTTATGCGTTATACGTTATACGTTATACGTTATACGTTATACGTTATACGTTATACGTTATACGTTATACGTTATACGTTATGCGTTATACGCTATACGTTATGCGTTATAGGTCATACCTTATACGTGATACGTCATACGTTATACGTTATGCGTTATACGTTATACGTTATACGTTATACGTTATACGTTATACGTTATACGTTATACGTTATACGTTATACGTTATACGTTATACGTTACTCGTTATACGTAATATGTAATACGTTTTACGTTATAAGTTATACGTTATACGTTATACGTTATACGTTATACGTTATACGTTATGCGTTATACGCTATACGTTATGCGTTATAGGTCATACCTTATACGTGATACGTCATACGTTATACGTTATGCGTTATACGTTATACGTTATACGTTATACGTTATACGTTATACGTTATACGTTATACGTTATACGTTATACGTTATACGTTATACGTTATACGTTATACGTTATACGTTATACGTTATACGTTATACGTTATACGTTATACGTTATACGTTATACGTTATACGTTATACGTTATACGTTATACGTTATACGTTATACGTTATACGTTATACGTTATACGTTATACGTTATACGTTATACGTTATACGTTATACGTTATACGTTATACGTTATACGTTATACGTTATACGTTATACGTTATACGTTATACGTTATACGTTATACGTTATACGTTATACGTTATACGTTATACGTTATACGTTATACGTTATACGTTATACGTTATACGTTATACGTTATACGTTATACGTTATACGTTATACGTTATACGTTATACGTTATACGTTATACGTTATACGTTATACGTTATACGTTATACGTTATACGTTATACGTTATACGTTATACGTTATACGTTATACGTTATACGTTATACGTTATACGTTATACGTTATACGTTATACGTTATACGTTATACGTTATACGTTATACGTTATACGTTATACGTTATACGTTACTCGTTATACGTAATAGGTAATACGTTTTAGGTTATACGTTTTACGTTATACGTTATACGTTATACGTTATACGTTATACGATATACGTTATACGTTATACGTTATACGTTATACGTTATACGTTATACGTTATACGTTATACGTTATACGTTATACGTTATACGTTATACGTTATACGTTATACGTTATACGTTATACGTTATACGTTATACGTTATACGTTATACGTTATACGTTATACGTTATACGTTATACGTTATACGTTATACGTTATACGTTATACGTTATACGTTATACGTTATACGTTATACGTTATACGTTATACGGTATACGTTATGCGTTATACGTTATACGTTATACGTTAAACGTTATACGTTATACGTTTTACATTATACGTTAAACGTTGTACGATATACGTTATAGGTTATACGTTATGCGTTATAGGATATACGTTATACGTTATACGTTATACGTTATACGTTATACGTTATACGTTATACGTTATACGTTATACGTTATACGTTATACGTTATACGTTATACGTTATACGTTATACGTTATACGTTATACGTTATACGTTATACGTTATACGTTATACGTTATACGTTATACGTTATACGTTATACGTTATACGTTATACGTTATACGTTATACGTTATACGTTATACGTTATACGTTATACGTTATACGTTATACGTTATACGTTATACGTTATACGTTATACGTTATTCGTTATACGTTATACGTTATACGTTATACGTTATACGTTATACGTTATACGTTATACGTTATACGTTATACGTTATACGTTATACGTTATACGTTATACGTTATACGTTATACGTTATACGTTATACGTTATACGTTATACGTTATACGTTATACGTTACTCGTTATACGTAATAGGTAATACGTTTTAGGTTATACGTTTTACGTTATACGTTATACGTTATACGTTATACGTTATACGTTATTCGTTATACGTTATACGTTATACGTTATACGTTATACGTTATACGTTATACGTTATACGTTATACGTTATACGTTATACGTTATACGTTATACGTTATACGTTATACGTTATACGTTGTACGTTATACGTTGTACGTTATACGTTATACGTTATACGTTACTCGTTATACGTAATATGTAATACGTTTTACGTTATAAGTTATACGTTATACGTTATACGTTATACGTTATACGTTATACGTTATACGTTATACGTTATACGTTATACGTTATACGTTATACGGTATACGTTATGCGTTATACGTTATACGTTATACGTTATACGTTATACGTTAAACGTTATACGTTATACGTTATACGTTATACGTTATACGATATACGTTATACGTTATACGTTATTCGTTATACGTTATACGTTATACGTTATACGTTATACGTTATACGTTATACGTTTTACGTTATACGTTATACGTTATACGTTATACATTATACGTTATACGTTATACGTTATACGTTATACGTTGTTCGTTGTACGTTATACGTTATACGTTATACGTTATACGTTATACGTTATACGTTACTCGTTATACGTTATACGTTATACGTTATACGTTAAACGTTATACGTTATACGTTATACGTTATACGTTATACGTTATACGTTATACGTTATACGTTATACGTTATACGTTATACGTTATACGTTATACGTTATACGTTATACGTTATTCGTTGTACGTTATACGTTATACGTTATACGTTATACGTTATACGTTATACGTTACTCGTTATACGTTATACGTTATACGTTATACGTTATACGTTATACGTTATACGTTATACGTTATACGTTACTCGTTATACGTAATATGTAATACGTTTTACGTTATAAGTTATACGTTATACGTTATACGTTATACGTTATACGTTATACGTTATACGTTATACGTTATACGTTATACGTTATACGATATACGTTATACGGTATACGTTATGCGTTATACGTTATACGTTATACGTTATACGTTATACGTTATACGTTATACGTTATACGTTATACGTTATACGTTATACGTTATACGTTATACGTTATACGTTATACGTTATACGTTATACGTTATACGTTATACGTTATACGTTATACGTTATACGTTATACGTTATACGTTATACGTTATACGTTATACGTTATACGTTATACGTTATACGTTATACGTTATACGTTATACGTTATACGTTATACGTTATACGTTATTCGTTATACGTTATACGTTATACGTTATACGTTATACGTTATACGTTATACGTTATACGTTATACGTTATACGTTATACGTTATACGTTATACGTTATACGTTATACGTTATACGTTATACGTTATACGTTATACGTTATACGTTATACGTTATACGTTATACGTTATACGTTATACGTTATACGTTACTCGTTATACGTAATATGTAATACGTTTTACGTTATAAGTTATACGTTATACGTTATACGTTATACGTTATACGTTATACGTTATACGTTATACGTTATACGTTATACGTTATACGTTATACGTTATACGTTATACGGTATACGTTATACGTTATACGTTATACGTTATACGTTATTCGTTATACGTTATACGTTATACGTTATACGTTAAACGTTATACGTTATACGTTATACGTTATACGTTACACGTTATACGTTATACGTTACACGTTATAAGTTATACGTTATACGTTATACGTTATACGTTATACGTTATACGTTATACGTTATACGTTATACGTTATACGTTATACGTTATACGTTATACGTTATACGTTATACGTTATACGTTATACGTTATACGTTATACGTTATACGTTATACGTTATACGTTATACGTTATACGTTATACGTTATGCGTTATACGCTATACGTTATGCGTTATAGGTCATACCTTATACGTGATACGTCATACGTTATACGTTATACGTTATACGTTATTCGTTATACGTTATACGTTATACGTTATACGTTAAACGTTATACGTTATACGTTATACGTTATACGTTACACGTTATACGTTATACGTTACACGTTATAAGTTATACGTTATACGTTATACGTTATACGTTATACGTTATACGTTATACGTTATACGTTATACATTATGCGTTATACGCTATACGTAATGCATTATATGTCACACCTTATACGTGATACGTCATACGCTATACGTTATACGTGATACGTTATACGTTATACGTTATACGTTATACGTTGTACGTTATACGTTGTACGTTATACGTTAAACGTTAGACGTTATATGTTATACGTTATACGTTGTACGTTATACGTTATATGTAATATGTAATACGTTATACGTTATACGCTATACGTTATACGTTACACGTTATACGTTATACGTTATGCGTTATACGTTATGCGTTATACGTTATACGTTATACGTTATACGTTATACGTTATACGTTATACGTTATACGTTATACTTTATACGTTATTCGTTATACGTTATACGTTATACGTTATACGTTATACGTTATACGTTATACGTTATACGTTATACGTTATACGTTATACGTTATACGTTATACGTTATACGTTATACGTTATACGTTTTTGGCGGCGCTAAATTAAAGTATGTGAGAGGCGGGAAAGAACGGAAATATAAGGAGTGGGGAGAAGCGTTTCATCCCGGGCCTGCTAGTGGACTCGTCAGTAAGGCATCCTAGCAGGCCCTGCCTTATACGCCGGGACATTGGAAGATCGGTAAGAGGTCGTATATATAGCGATCGGAGCAGATACGGGAACTTGCGGGAAACGGTTGGTGGTGAGTTTCCCTCTGGTGGCAAGCGTGGGTAGTTCCGCCACATAACCCCCTTGCCAGTGGTAAACGATACTTTGAAGTTCCGTCCTGATGTCCCAGTGGCGTAGGTATTTGTTCCGTAGTTCGGTTTGGCACAACAGGCACAGGAGGAGGTTGTCCAGAGCGGTGGAAGAGAAGAATGCTTCTTTTTCGTAGTAAGGCCCAGCTGCTGTCGATTGCGGAATACGCGTGGCGAGCATCGTTTGCTCAAGCCGCGTTTTCGCTTGTTGTCCGACGTTGATGCGTGCGCGTACCAGTATTTATGAAACGCATCGGTGTGGTCGGTGAATAATGTCGACAAGCTGCCTGCTGTCCTCCTGGGGTTGATCCTGATGGTTAGCCGGGAGTATAGCGTTCGTGTCGTCGCTGGCAGGTCGAGGAGTCAACCCTCGGAGAGGGGGATTTAGGAAAAATCGGCCTTTACGTTGCGTTCCTTCCATCGTCTTGTGCTGCACCTGTACTGCTGCTGTGCTGTTGTCCAGAAGGTTGCGTGTTGCTAGACGGGGTCACCACTTTGGCGGCGCTAAATTAAAGTATGTGAGAGGCGGGAAAGAACGGAAATATAAGGAGTGGGGAGAAGCGTTTCATCCCGGGCCTGCTAGTGGACTCGTCAGTAAGGCATCCTAGCAGGCCCTGCCTTATACGCCGGGACATTGGAAGATCGGTAAGAGGTCGTATATATAGCGATCGGAGCAGATACGGGAACTTGCGGGAAACGGTTGGTGGTGAGTTTCCCTCTGGTGGCAAGCGTGGGTAGTGCCGCCACACGTTGTACGTTATACGTTGTACGTTATACGTTATACGTTATACGTTACTCGTTATACGTAATATGTAATACGTTTTACGTTATAAGTTATACGTTATACGTTATACGTTATACGTTATACGTTATACGTTATACGTTATACGTTATACGTTATACGTTATACG